>NC_139066.1:6506746-6574246 GCF_965140915.1 Aythya marila | reverse complement strand
AGCAGGAGCCAGGGTGACTCTGGGGCTGCCTGGTTTCTCACACCAAAGGGGTGACTATGTGCATAGCAGTTGGCTGCAGGACCTAGCTGGGAATGTTGCAGGGGATGTGACTGGGCTTCTGGGGTCCCTGCTTTTGTCATCACTGCCACTTCTCAGAAAACCATTTATGGTGCCCTTCAGCTCTGGACACTCACTGGGCTGCCTGACAGCCCTCTGTGCACTGCCAGGGACAGCCATGGCCCCCCACAACCCCGGAACCCACTGCTCCTCTGCCCAGGAAATACTGGGAAAGGCCAGTTCCAGCCACGTTTTCTCCTGTGATTGGAAAGGAGTGGGCACACGCTGCTCCACCCCGTCTGAGCATTTAGGTAACAACTCAGAACCCTCGCAAGTCTCAGCGTTCCCCTGTCCTGGACACCGCACCAGGGCAGCCCCTGCCTGTCTTCAGTCCACCAGGACTACAGTTCCCAGGACAAACTGCAGCGGGAGAGACGCAGCCAATGGCGAGTGGTCTTGCTCAACCAGGGGGCCGCCGCTGGGCTCACCTGGAAAGGCGGAGAAGAACTACACTTCCCAGAACGCCACGAAGAAGCGTGGGCCAATAAGGAGCGGGCGTCTTGGCATAGTGCGCAGACGCAGTGTGGCTGGCGGTCGTGGATTCATGTGGAGGTCAGGGGCGCCGCGGGAGGAGGGAGGAGGGGGGAGAGAAGCGAGAAGCGGGGGCGGCTCCGGGGCCTGGGCTGCTGCGTGGGAGCGGGGCTGGGCCGGGCTGGGCCGCGGGAGGCAGCAGGACGTGGGCTCGCGAGGCGCCCGGCCTAAGGGTGAGCGGCCATGGAGCGTGGGGGCGGGCAGCGTAGAGGAGAGCGGGGATCGGGGCAGCGCGGGGCGGGGCGGGCAGAGCCGCGGCCTAGGGCGGGCGGCTCGGGCCTGCGGGGTGGTGCTGCGGCGGGGGGGAGGCCCCGGGACGCGGGCGTCCGCGAGGACCTTGGGCTTAGAGCTGCAGGGAGAAATAGCGCGGGGTGTCGGGGTGGAGGGTGCCGGTGTGGCTGAAGTGGCCGTTGAGGGGGGAGAAAAGGAGCTGTTGGGGTGAACGCTGACGTCGCAGGTTGGGATTTTTGGAGGAGGATTAATTCTCAGATCTGTGGGCAAGTGCATGCAAAGTTGTGTGTTTTTGCAGGAGGGGCTTCTTAAAGGGGCTAGAACTTCATATGTGAAATGGCTGCAAAAGTGTTTGAAAGCCTTGGGAAATTTGGCCTGGGATTGGCTGTTGCAGGTGGAGTAGTTAATTCTGCTCTTTACAATGGTGAGTGGCAGTATGTCTTTTACTTCATAAAGGATATCACTTTATATTCTTTTTGTCAGCATTTTGGTTGCTCTGTGCTTTTATTGCTAGCAGCATCTGGGGAAAACAGTCACGAAGCCCTGCTGAGCTGTTTTATGCCTTATATGTTCCATAGGCAAGAGGATTGCAGAGTCCTTTCTCAAGAAAGCTGTCAAATTAGATGCTGCTCTTGTGAGCAGCCTGAGGGGTCACCAGTTATGGCTGAGACTTTTCATTTCCTTTGTTATTCCTGACAGTATAATTAATGTCATCAGTTTCCTATAGCAATCAATCTTAACTCATCTCAGTAGATTGTTTCTACAGAGAAGGTTCTGATGGTGTGTACTTTAAGCTGGTGATAATAGTTAAACCACTATTGCTTCCACAGTTGATGCAGGCCACAGAGCCGTTATCTTTGACCGATTCCGTGGGGTCCAGGACACAGTGGTAGGAGAAGGTACCCACTTCCTCATCCCCTGGGTACAGAAACCAATCATTTTTGATTGCCGTTCTCGCCCTCGTAACATACCTGTCATCACTGGCAGCAAAGGTGAGTATTTGAACCAGACAGCTGTACGAGTTCACTGCTTAGTTAGCAGCTAGATGGACAGAGGCATGAGAAAAAGCTTTATCACAGTCATGACTTCTATGATCTCTAGCCTGCAGAAAAGGAATATTTGTATGAGGGTTTTCTCTTCTGGGCACGGGGTTTCCATATATGCTGAGTCCAGTTTGGCACAGCCTAAGTAGTGGTTTGATCTGTCTTTCAGTTACAGAATGGATTAAGGGATCCTTCCTTCAGTTCTGTAAATCTTCCCTTAAACATAAAAGCTCTATGTGTACAGTAGGGCCAGTAATTTCTTGCATTGCAAGCTGAAGCTTAAATCCTATTTGTAAGGAAGATTTGGATCCCTAGATGGAAGGAATATTAAGTTACTCATTTTGGTTGGAAAAAGAAGTCCGAGTGTTTATCCTTTCTCATTTAGTTACTCTAGAGAGGACAACTTCAGAATATTTCCTGTTGCTGTGGATTGCAGCTAAACTTCTGACTGTATTTCTCCAGATCTGCAGAATGTGAATATCACATTACGTATTCTGTTTAGACCAGTGACTGCCCAGTTACCCCGGATTTTCACAAGTATTGGAGAGGACTATGATGAGCGTGTTCTGCCCTCAATCACAACTGAAATCCTGAAGTCTGTTGTGGTAAGAATGGAGTGAAAACTGCTGAGCTCCACCTGTCACCTTTCTTCTTTTTAGTATCCAAGGGACCAGATAGAGCGTAGAAGATGTAAGATGTAGTGCTCCAAACTAAGAAATCTCTTTCCACCTCCAGCTGTAATGGGCAATCCAGAAGAGCTAATTGTAGCTATGCTGCAATTTTGTGTTCCTCTGTCATTCTAACTGCTTGGCCTTCACTCAAGTGGAATGATGTCTGGATGGAAGGAGGCTTCTTCATGACTTGCTGTTAGTGCTGCCTTTCAGAGTGGGAGTCTGAGTCAGAAGACTTGGATTCTCACTTCTCATTTATTCTTACATTTCAGCTTTCTGAAGTTTTCTGGTTTTGGAAGCATCCCTAGGGGACTACTGAATAAGCTCTAACCATCTGTAGTACAGTTTGTATACTTTTATGTGAGGTGCGCAGTTGGACAGCAATTCCCAATCTTTCTCTTAATTCAAATAGAATCATTTAGGTTAGAAAAGATGATTAAGATCATCAAGTCCAACCATCACCAAATGCTACCAAGTCCATCACTAAACCATGTCCCTAAATACTACATCCACACATTTCTTGTATACCTCCAGGGATGGTGACTCTACCGCATCTCTGGGCAGCCTGTTCAATGCTGAAATGCATGGGTAGCTCAGTGTTTGCAAGCTCTGGGAGATGAATTGGATTAACTCTGGGGCTTATGGGTGCAAAGATGAGCAGGCATGGAGAATCATTTATAGGAGCCATTTTCTCACTGTTGTTCACCCTGACTTCAGGCTCGCTTTGATGCTGGAGAATTGATCACTCAGAGAGAGCTGGTCTCCAGGCAAGTGAGTGAAGACCTCACAGAGAGAGCAGCAACTTTTGGCCTCATTCTGGATGATGTATCCTTGGTAAGGGTTCTTCCTTTTCAGTTTTTCTCTTTGCCCAAATAAGAGCAGTATGGAAGAGAATCAATGGATGACCAAAGAAGGGGCCTGGAAGTTTAGACTATGTTTGTTTGTCTGCAGTTGCATGTGGTGTAGTGGTTACAGTTCAAATCAGTACCTCTAGTATTGTCACTGGCCTTCTGTGACCTTGAACAAGCTCTTGCAGGCTCCAATGCACTGGCTTATCAACAGACACCACTACTGTAGGGCTTTTATAGTTAAAAATGAGAAGAAAATGATTTTGTGGGTGATAGATCAGTCTGCAGTTTGCTATAAAGAAAGGCTGCTATTCCACAGGCACCCTGAGACACAGGGGAAAGTCTTAGGCACAAGGAGGCAGTGAAAATGTATACTTTTGATAGCATTTTTTTTTTCTACTATGTATGCTACTTTCTCCTAGTTGTGATGTCTTCTAAGGATATTTGAGGGAGGGAGCTCTCCCCTCCTTCCCTCTACCTCCTTATAAGCTTTGAAAATGAAACCTTGTGCAGTCTGACTTATATGTGCATATCTCTCTCTTCTGAGATTTCCTTCACAAAATCTGCCTAAAGTAAGTAACTCTCATTTAGCTTTGAACACATATGAAGTGTTCACAGGAAGGTGGCTTTCTAATTATTTTTTAACTTTTTTTCTGAATATACCACTTAAGGAAATTCCCCTTTCCCCTGTAATATCCCAGTGATGTGTATGCATCTACAGCAGCTCAGGCAGAGCATGCCACTGAATAATTGAGCATGAAAAGTTCATGGCTGTTTGGCAGACTGCATGCTTACGGTTTTTCTCTTGACTCTTCCAAACAAGTTGAGTAGGCCTGCTTGGTATAGTTCCTGTTACTTTGCAGTTCTTTTAGAGATACTGGTTTTCCATCTTCACAGATACAGGCAGGCTGCCTTCTACCTCAGAGGCGTGCTGTTTATAGCAGTGCTGCAGTAAATTGTCATTGTTGTGTATTGTGATTTCTGTCCTCCAGACACATCTGACCTTTGGCAAGGAGTTCACTGAGGCGGTTGAAATGAAGCAAGTGGCCCAGCAGGAAGCAGAACGAGCCAGATTTATTGTGGAAAAGGTACGCTATCCTTCAGAGGAACTTTCGCTTGGAAACAGTTCCTGGTATCTCTTTGCCAATCCAGCTTTTAGTGAACATCCTCCTGTTCAGGGTACTGGACAGGTGAATGAGAGATGTCAGAGGATCATAATGCTTATACAGCTCTCAGCTCTGGCACATCATTGTTGGATAGGTAAAGCCTAATGTTCTGTTCGTTTTTCTTTTTCCTTTTTTATTTCATGTCATAATCTTTTAAGACTTCAGGACAGAAGTGCCTGCAAGGATGGGAAGAGAGAATACTCTCAAGGGAAAATGTTACTTATAAATGGGGATAAAGGTTGAGATTTACCTTTAAAGGTTGAGATCAACCTGAGTGATCCTGCTGCTTGTGAATTTTGAGAGGTGGCTGAAGTTTTCCGTCATGTTTGGTATCATGGGCATGTGGCCTGTGTCATAGGAGTGTTATTAATTGCATGTGAGACTATGTAATCTCACATCAACCCTGGATGTCAGTGAGGAGCCTGAACACCCACAGAAATAATTTCATGTAAAACTACCCTGATAGAGCTGAGAACCTGCTAAACACCTGTTAAGATTGCAAGAACATGAAGCTACACCCAGAATTCATCCAGTGGATGTAGTAAGATGCATGTAATCAGACAGGATAATTAAACAGCACAAGAGTTTATTTAGCTCCACTGGCAAAGATCTCAAATCTTTTTTAGATAACTTTCTACTAGGAGTACCCTTAGGTGGGTTGATGTTCCATGAGATTAAGACAATCTCAAAAAGATTTTTAAACCTTTTTTCCACAGTAGACAAAAAAAAAAAGTCAAAATACAACTTTAGAATAAAACCACCTTCTGTTTTATCTCTCTTAAGTATCTTACTTGGGGAAAGAGCAGTAGGGTGGTGAAGTAGGAATTGCTACTTTAAACAGGACAGTACCATTTTCCTTACCTTTTGCTCTTGTTTTCTGTGTTTCATTTTCCTTCTCATTTGTTCCCTCTCAGGCTGAGCAGCAGAAGAAAGCAGCTGTCATCTCTGCTGAGGGAGACTCAAAAGCAGCTGAGCTGATTGCCAATTCACTGGCCACTGCAGGTGATGGATTGATTGAACTACGCAAGCTGGAGGCTGCTGAAGACATTGCTTACCAGCTCTCACGGTCCCGCAACATCACCTACCTGCCTTCCGGACAGTCTGTGCTCCTCCAGCTGCCACAGTGAACCTGTCTTTGCAGCTGTAGGTAGCCTGATCACCTTTATCTACCAGATCAGCCCTTTGCAAAAGAATCTTTGTAATTTCCTGGTTGCCTAAAAGCAGAGAAAATTAAAATACAATTGATTTTGAATTCTTAAATAAAACTGAACACTCTTCAGAACAAACCGGCGTTCCTTCCATGTATGGTCAGAGTAGTGGCTCCACTGACTGTTAAGCTAGGTTCAAGAACTGCACCTTCTCATGCAGTCTGTGCAACAGGAGCAGTTTTCATGTTTGCTCCTGGCACAAACAAGTAGCCCAGGAGCCTCCCAGAACATGAGTGCTTTTATCAGGTATCACAGTGACATTCAGAATGTTTAGGTTGGCTGAACAGAGGTTGTCCCATAGTTACAGGTCTTGGGCTATGGAATAGGGATGCTCAGGCCTTGCTCTTCAGGGAGACCTTATAGCAGCCTTCCACTACCTAAAGGGGGCTACAGGAAAGCTGTGGAAGGACTCTGTCAGGGATTGTACTGACAGGACAAGGAATAATAGTTTCAAACAAAACAAAAAAAAAAGTAGATTTAGATTAGATATTAGGAAGAAATTCTTTACTATGAGGGGTGGTGAGACACTGGAAAAGGTCATCCAGAGAAGTTGTGGCTGTACTATTCCTGGAATTGTTTGAGGCCAGATTGGATGGGACTTTGAGCAACATGGTCTAGTGGGAAGTTTCCCTGACCATGGCAGGGGGTTGGAATTAGATGCTGTTTAAGGTCCCTTTCAACCCAAACCATTCTATGATTCTGTGGTTCTATAACAGGCTGCATAAGCTCTAAAGAACACTCAAGAAGAGTTCACCTCTTTTAAAAGAAAAAATGAATACAAACTGGAGTGGATGAGGCCGGCAGCCAGGCTGCTCTCCCACCAGATGGCAGCAGCAATTCTGCTCTTTGCATGGCAGGAGTGGTAGGGACAAAGGTGCGTGTGCCTCGCCTCCATGTACGGACATGTGAGCAGGTCACCCTGCCCTGAGCTGAGGATGCACGCAGTGGACCTGGACAAGGGTGCACACACAAGAGGACGCAGTGTTTGGGGATGGGGGGGGAGCACAAGCTGCCATACGAGCTTTCTGACAGGCAGTGCTGTGCCAGCAGGCAGGCACAAACATTTACTCCCTGTACCAGGCTATGCTGGTAAGCCTCTAATACCCACTTGACTCTGTATTGAGCATTTCTGATCCTTCTCCAGGCTTTAACCCACAGTAACACACTAAAGTGTGCAAATGTCTGTCTCCTTTTCTAACATTGGTCCCAGGGTGGCTTGGCTTTACAGTGTGTCTCTTTGTAGCCCTTTCAGTGTTCTTACTGTGCCCTTTTCCTAACCCCCAAAGGCCTTCCATAGCTCAAGGCTAATTCACAGTGAACAGAAGTAACACAAACATCTAGAGTAACTTCAGTGACACAAGCTCATTTAGCTTGATATTAGAAAACTGCATTGAGTCTTTGGATCCAGACCATTAGTATGATTTCATACCGGAAGACCTAGTGTTGGTAAAAACTTGGCAGTTTTTTAATCTGAAGTGCTGTATTTAGTTGGCACCAGAGCAATTACAGTAATGGCAACACAGACTTGTTGCTTGTATTTCTGTGAATACAGCCCAAAAACTAAGCTATGTGGACCCAGTTTGAGGCAAGATCTTCTGTTTATAGGCAATGAGAGACCTGCTGGGGCTGCTGAAGGGCCCTGTATGAGGGGGAGAGCAACCCTCCGTGCTGGCAAAAAGTTGATAGAATACATCTCCTACTTGAGACTGAAGAGCACCAGCTGGTTTCCACCTTCGCATATCAATGCCCTACAATCCATAGTGAAATCTCCCTGCCCGCCCCACTCTGCCTTGGCTGCAAACTTCCAAAGAGGTGGTCTGAGTGTTTTTTTCTTCTCTACTTTCCCCCCAGGAGATTTGGTTTTATTTCTCTTTCCTTTCACGCTAGTGGAAGAGCTCAGTTTTTGCAGATAGGCCAGTCTGCTAGCAATGTTCAGACCAGCCAAACAAACTTTTGTTCATGATAAAGAGGAAACTGCCTGATTTCCTCTGTTCACCCTCTCTCTTCCTATTTAACAGATAACCAGCCTATCTGACTTGCAAGGAGACAACCAAAAGCAACCACAAGAGAGACACTCTGGAGCAGTTGTAATTTGCAGAATGGCTGTTGCATAGGAATGGGCATCTACTTCCTGATAGTTACTGATGCACCAGAGCTGCTGACGCCTCTCCAGGTAGGGAAGCTACCCAAGCTTGTAATGATTTGTACCCTGTAGCAAGCTGGCAGCAGTTAGAATGAGGAATAGCGAGGAGTTTCCTTATAGCTCCCTTTGTGCTGTTTATATCCACACGGATCAAGCAGAAAATGCCTCTGTCCTAAAATGCAGAGGACGGGGCAGAAACACTCAAGGGAGGAGGTAGGAAGTAAATAATTGCCTATTCCAGGCTAGAGCTCAGATGGACGACGGGGATCAATTCTTAGGGCCAAATTTAGTTTAATTATTCCTCACCTGGCACTAGGTAGCACAGAGGGCAGAGATGTTCCTCATATGCCTGTTTCCCACCAGCAGAATTAAGCTGATTTCAGTCCAACAAGTCCATCCTGACATACACAAGTGTAAGTAAATCTCAGAGGTGGGTCAGGTTTACTTAGAGATGACAATTCCCTGTGCTTTGTTTTTCTGCTTGGTGAAGCATAAGGTGAGAGTCACACCTAGTGAGAAATATCAGTGATGGGGGACAGTGTACTCTAGCTAAGGGGATGCAGAACAAACTCCAGAGAAGGTGACATATCTGATGTCTCAGAAGAAATACAGTGGATACTTCTTTTAACCATGTGCTCACCAGAACCATGGTGGGTTCACCTTCCCCACCCACAGAAAGTAATAAAAAAATAAATTTATGGGCAAAGGACCTGCGGTAGAGCAGCCATCCATTTCTTGCTGAGCTCTTCCCCAGAAAGGAAAGGAACTAGAGAAGCTAGGGAAACACCAAGTGGACTTGAAGAAAGCATCATCACAGTTAGTGGTTCAGCTACAGCAGCCATCTGTTGCAGCTGCCTTAGCCAGGCTGAGTTTAAACTCTTAATGCACACGGCCCTGTAAAATCATGCTGAAAACACCTGTCCTTGCTCTGTCCCCGAAGAGTTGCCCCTCAGAACCAAGATTCCTGCAGCATTAAAATACTTGCCAGGGAAAGCTGTGTGTGTCTTCTCAGAAATGCAGAGTGAAAGTCACCACGACCACTGGTGAGCACCTCAGTCTGGAATTCTGCTTCTCAAGCGTTTGTTTATTGTATGAACACTACCTACATCCTGCTGCCCTAAAGATCTAATCTAGGGCATGAGAGATGCTGGTGTGTGTTAACTTCACAATCCTATTTGAAGGCAGATAACCTTTGTGACCTAACGCTGAATGAAGGTGAATGGAGAGTGGGGATAGAAATTTCCTCTTTGAATTTCTATTTTGCCCTTATACAGTCTCAAAGGACAGCACTGAGGAGTGGTGGTTCCTTCAGAGAGCGTAGGGTTTCCTCTGACATGAGCTAGCAAGAAAAGCCCTTTCTTTTCCTTTTGTTTCTTTTCCCATTGCTTGAGAGGATCCTGAATCCTGCAGGATATAGCAGGATACCTAAAAGATAAAGTGTTGATCCAAGAGAACTTGGATGGGATCAGCAAGCTGTCAGTGTCCCTGCCTCTCCCTAAGTTTCTCTTCTCACCCTTGGCTTGTTTTTCTGGATGGGGCTGGGCCTGTTTGTTGCAGCACCCTTGAACAGCACCTTTCTCCAAGGACGTTCCTCCTTTGAGAAAGAAGAAAGAGTCCCACTTGCAAATACATACTCGCAAGGTCCTTGATGCTGAGTCATGCCCAGTTCAGGCTGTTCCCAAAACAGAACTGTTAGGATGTGGAAGCGTCAACAAAACAGCATGCTTGTGGAGAAGAGCTAGTGCTCTTCTAGAAAAATGCCAGAAGGGGCAAGGGAGCACAGCACCTTACTGAACAGTGAACAAGATGTGCAAATTTGCCTCTCGAAGTTAAACAACAGTGTGAAGGGAAAGCAGAGATGACAGCAAGGAAAACAGAGGGCTGTGATAAGGATCTGCGGCTATGAGGCAGGTGTGTGCTAGGGAGTAGATCATGTGCAACCGGAGATGTGGGACCGTTCCTGTATTTTGTTTCCCTCTACCTGGCTGACATGTCTTTTCACATCAAAAACTAGATCAAAGAGAGGGATGTAAAGAACTGAAGTAAGTGACCAAGTATAGCAGTGAACCACTCTGCTGGATCTCTCCCTGGGAGATGTGAGGAGCTGCCTCCTGCTAGTTGTTCGACTAAAGGCAAAATGTACAAATGCAGGCTGCCCTGGGCATTCAGGAGACGAACCACACAGTGGGACTAGGAAGAGTCAGTCTCCTCTGCAGCAGCCCATTCCCCAACACCAATGCTTAAGTGACACAGCAGGATGATAAGGACAAATGCTTTGGTGTCATGATGTCGGAAGTCCTTCAGACTCAACATCTGCACTTCATAGAATGGCTCAGGTTAAAAGGGACCTTAAAGGACTATCTAGTTCCAACTGCCCTGCCACGGGCAGGGATGCCACCCACTAGATCAGGTTGCCCAGTATGGCCTTGAACACCTCCAGAGATGGGGCATCCACAGCTTCTCTGGGCAGCTTGTTCCAGTGCCTCACCTCACCCTCTGCATAAAGAACTTCCTCCTAACTTCTAATCTAAATATCCCCTCTTTTAGTTTGAAAACACTTCCATTTGTCCTCTCATTGTCTTCCTGCGTAAAAAGTCACTCTTCATCTTTTTTTTTTATAAGCTCCCATTTAAGCACAGTGAGGTCTCCCTGTATCCTTCTCTTCTCCAGGCTGAACATCCTCAGCTTTTTGTCTTTCTTCATAGGGGAGGTCCCTTATTTTTCCCCCCTCTCCCTCTGCAGAGTTCTGGTGCCTGCTGAGAAAGAGAGACTTAATAATTCCTTTTAATTTAGGCACAGCTCCATTTAAGTAGAGTGACATTGTCCTTGCTGGCATCACCTGAAACTGAGGACATGGAGCATCTTTTACAAGAAAGGCCTCTGTAATCCTCCAGTAGCCATTTCAGCATAAAAGGACCTCATGCTGTAGGCTCAGGGTAAAGAAGCCAGGGTAGAAAACTACAGACACAGCATCAGAGAAGATGGAACAGCAAAAGAAGCTGGGAGACTAAATGCTCTTCCCCACACACCAGAGGGAGAACTCAAAGCACTGGCCTATTCTTGTCCTATGAACAGACACCAGCAGTGGCTGTGCCTTTGTGCAGGTATTAAAATAATTGGTGGATTCACTCCTCACCTGTGCTCCTTTGAGCAAGAACGTCCACTGCTTTCTGACATCCCTCTGACAAAATTCACAATTTTGAAGAGGGTCACCGCTGTCTTGTTCATTCACCTGCCAAAAAAAAAAAAGTGTCCAGCATTTTTCTTCTTGCCCTTTTTAAGGCTTGAAATTCAGTTACATGGCATCCCTTACGCATACCCAGTTAACCAACAGCAGCATCTCATCATCCCATAACATTCCCTTTATTCTTCCTCAAGAAGCTGCACTGCACAAGGGTGTTGGGCTGAACTGGAGCAATGCTAGTGCTCCCAAAGCTCAAGGTCTCCCTTGACCATTCCTTCCCCCTCCTGCTATATACAGTCCAAGCAGAGGAGAGAACAGACTGGGCCTGCTAGTAATGGCTCCCATGGGGCTGGTCTTAGCAAAGTACTTGTGCTCTGCTCCTTTCCCATGCCCCCACAGTAAGGGTTGTTCGGGCAAAGAAGAAAGATGGCAACATCATTCTGATCCACCACGGGGCTTCTCCAGCATATACTGCCCCTGTTTGATCATGCACTTTGAGAGTCCCAACCCCTGCTCTGCACAGGGAGCTCAAATCTGGATTTTAAGTTCAGTAATCAAGAAAAGATTAAATACACTAGCAGGAAGCATTTCAGAGGACAGATGGTTGTTTTTGCTTTTTGTTTTGTTTTGTTTTTTTTTTTACAGAACCTCAAATCAAGTGCTCTATGCTGTTGTGGGAGTATTTGCAGCAAACAGCAGATAAGACAAATCACAGGTAAAGAAAGGGTTGTAGACTAAAAGATAAAAAAAAAAAAAAAAAAAGCGGATGCTATGGCAGGGACATGAGTCTGAAAGCGGGCAGGAGGGAGTCAAAGTACATGACATGAGATTTCTGAAGTCCCTGGGATGCAGCTAACTACCAACACCACTGGTGCCTTTCACCCTTTTCCGGTTTCTGCTTCTTCTGCTAATTCTTTTGCTGCTGCTAAACCTAAACCACAGCAGAGCTCTTCCCTCCTACACAGTGCTCATAAGTGGTTTTCAAGACTATGGAGCAGGCTTTGTAGCTTCCTGGCAGAGGTTGTACTGCTGCGAAACGCTGTGCCGGCCTGGAAAGAAGCAGCCCTGACCCACTCCATATCCTGTTATGAACCCCATACCTGGCACAGTGACTTCTACCAACAAATAAACATTTTTAACTCATCACATCTCTCTCTCATATGTCACACTTAGGCCCTGTAGGTGGGTGCAATCAAGAAACCACAAGGTAGAGTTAAGTATTTATTAGTATTGTAATGGGAGAGAAAGGTTGGAGCAAGTGGCTACCTGGGGTCTGGCATAACCGAAGCAATAGGCTCTTCCATCGAGTCAAATTGGGCCTCGCTAATAAGGCCCTTTTTAAGGTCTTACCTGGCTCTTGGGCGCAGCTCCGTGACACCCTACACGGCAAGTCCCCTTCCAAGGCACCTCCCAGCCCGAGCCCGCCACCACTGCCCCTGCACGGCGGCCGCTCCGTGAGGCCTTACCCACATTGATCCCGGCGGAGCAGGGCCCCGAGGCCCGGCACCGGCCCCTCCTCTCGTTCCGGCCGTTATTCCCCAGGCTGCCGGCGGCAACGCTGCGACCGGGGCCTTCGCCAGAGCCGCGGAGGGAGGCGCGGGCCAGGGTCAGCCACAGCGCGGAGAAGCGCTCGCCGCGGCTCGCCCGGCTCAGCTGACTGCAATTAGGGCGGCCTCGGGAACTACCTCACGGAGTAACGGCCGAGCCCCGCCGGGGGAGTGCGGCGAAGAGGAGCCAGCGCCGTGCTCCTCCCCCTTCACCTGAGCCCCGCGGGGCGCCGGACCCCGCGCATGCGCGCCGCCCCCCCGGGCCTCACCTGAGCGCCGCGCTCCCCTCCGGCTCCGCCGCGGCCCGAGGTGAATCGCGGGCGGGCGGGGAACCGGCGGCCGCCCGACGGCGCATGCGCCCCCGGCTCGCGCTCCCCTCGGCCTATGGGTGTTTCCCCCCCTGCCCAGCGCGCTCGCTCGCGCGCGCGCCCCCCCCCCGCCCCGCTCGCGGCAGCCACCTCCTCGGCGCGCTCCCGCGCGCGTGCGCGCGGCGGAGTCGCGAGACTGGGCTGCGGCGGCCACGTAGCGCTGCGGCGGCGGCCGAGGGCAGCGGGAGCCCGGGCGGGAGCCGCGTCCGCCGGCAGTGGCGGGGCCCGGGCCTGGGCCTGTCCCCGAGCTCGCCCCCGACCCCGAGGCGGAGGCAGCTCGAGCGCCGCGGCGGCGGCCGAGGGGGGCCGAGCGGAGGCAGGCGGGGAGGGAGGGCCCCGGCCGCCCTGCCCTCCGCCCGCCCGCCTCGCCTCCTCCGCCCGCCCGCCGCCGCCCCTGCTGCGCCCTCCGCCCCGCGCCGCCCGGCATGGAAGGCGGCGGGGGCGGCCCTGAGGGGATCGGCCTGGGTGAGTGGGGGGCCCCCCGCCCGGCTGGGGATCCCCTTCCCCCCTCTCCGCGGGCCTGGTGGCGGCAGCCGAGCAGCGCTAGGCCCAGCCGGGGGTGGGCGGCGGAGGGAGCGGGGCAGGGCCGCCGCCCGGCCCGGAAGGGAGCGGGAGGGGGGGGGCGGGGGGGCCGCGTCGTGCCCGGCCCGGGGCCCGCCGGGGGCAGCGCGGTGCGGCCCAGAGCAATCCCCGGGGGCGGGGGCGCAGCCGGGGCAGCCCCCGGCGAGCGGGGGAGGCGCTCCTGGAGGCGCGGGGTCTGCCCGGGCACGGCGCCCCGCGGGGAGGGGGCCGGCCCACCTGCTGGGAGGTGAGGGCAGCGCCGGGCGAGTTGCACGAAGTGAGCGGAAGAAATAACCGCGCTGCGCCGGGATGCGTGGACCGCCTTTCCGCACGGCTCGCTTCGTGCCGCTGCTTTCCAGCCTCCTCTCGTGGAGCGGTAGCGCGGAGGTAGGGGAGCCGCCGGCAGCCCTTGACATCCTTCTTGCCGCTCGCCTGCCTGATTGTGCCCCCCCCCCAGCGGTGTGCGGTCCGTGATTGTTAGGAGGAAGCGTTGTTACTAAATGCACCGGCTTCTGGGACTAGAGTTGGCCTTGGGTAGGCGAGGAGCTGAAACGTAGCCTTCTCCAGTGGCTGTTTCTGGATCTAGGTATGTGTAGGAAAATAACAGATGTTTTTTCTCTTCCTCAGTTGTTTGCTTAGGTATCTTCCTCTTCTCGTGGCTCTCAAGGTGTGCGGTGTAGGGTGTGTGTCCCAGAGTTTTGATTTTTGTTTTGATTTTTAACTGTCTTGCATCCACTTGCAGTTCTGAGAATGTTTTGGTACAGGCATTGTTAGAATGAGAAGTTAACGCTTTCAGTAAATGTTTCTCTTTCTGGTTTTAATAGTATTGTGTAAGTACTTTCTTCAGTCATCACAGAGTTTTGTCATGTCGTGCACCAGAAGTGATTTAAGTCAAAGAGAGGGAAGTAGCATTAGCATAAAAGATGCGAGGAATGTGCATTTTTATCTTTCAGGGGATGCCGTGAGCTGTATTGTTCTGGGAATGGCAACTGGCACGTGCTTTGTTGGCAGCAGTGTATGAAGTGAATCGAGAGAATGAGGGTGGGTTATGTATGCAAACTGAATAAAGGAGATGTAATGTGTGAGCAATGATTTGTGAAGCATGGTCTGATGCACCTTGATCTGTCACCATGCTGATTGCAGCTTGATTGTTCACGTGTACAAGTTAGGCACTCTTCCCGTGGTGGTAGTTGGTGTGTATTAACAAAATGCATATTGTAGGACTATAGACAGGACTAGAGAAAATCTGTTAAAAAACACTGTGGAGTTTCAAAATCTCATATAAAAAGGAACTAATACTTTATTGTTGCAAATAATTTACTTCCTTTACGTGGGTCTGCTGTTATTACCGGTACATATTTGATGTCCCTTTCTCTGTCGTTCTCCCAGCATATACGATGCATTTTTTTGTGCTTTTTAGAGATTAATCAAGTATATGCAATATAATTGTTGCGCTCTGTGAGTTAAGTTCTTGCCCCAGGCACAACAATCAGATGTTGATAATAAAGTTGAGATATAAACTAACAATGTAAATGTGTAGTCAAGGGATAGGGATTTTGAAAGCATTTTCAGAGTGTTCAAAAGAGGAGTGCAAAATCATAAAGGCTTTTTTATTTTTCTAACCAAGCAATTGTATGTAGCGGGATATCAGAGACTTAAGATCGTATTTATAAATTCTATCTAGTATTTGGTAAGCCTAATATTCATGGGTACTTCAGTATTTATTTGCAATAACAGAGCAGTTGTATTTGGTAAGATCGGTAAATGTTTTGTGGCTTAGCATTTGTAATACTTTTTTTTTTTTTTTTTTTTAAGTTCAAAATATTTACATGATCAGAAGAGACTTTTTGTCATTAGACTTGTTAATTTGTTTTAAAGGACTTCATTGATTATATTATTATTTCATGTTTAATGCTGATGCAGAAAGCCTTTTGCTAATGTTCTCTGGAGACTAAATTCTTCAGTGGTTTTGTATGAATGTTTAGGTGTATACAGGAGCTAAATTAAAAAGTCTGTGAGGCTTGTTGCAAGTGCAAGGTACGGGGATGTTTTTGCTCTCGTTGCTAGAATAATAGACTCTGAAACTTTCATACTGAGAAATGCAATTTTGTCTAAAGATGGGAAGTCTTTATATGCACAAGAAATTGTTTATAGGTTGGAAATACTTTGTCTCGTGCAATCCCACGTGGAGCGTCAGATGTACTTGTAAGAGCTACTTGGGAAGAATCCTTTGAATGTGTACAACTGTATTAAATTTATATTTTTAGTAGACAAGATCCCATCTTCCATTCCTTATATCATGTGCCATACCATTGCCTAATGGAAGAGTGGTACACCATACCATATCAGATACCAATAGTGTATCTGAGATAGGCATACGTATATTTAAGGTGATTACCACACTGTGTGTTGTCCCTGACCTACTTCTGTGGCACACTATAATATGCTTTATGAAAGAATAAACCTCTTTGTAACTCCACAAAAAAAGACAGATATAATTGAGAGAGAGTGCCAACCAAATTAGAAGATTGATATGTTCTCATAACAACCTGATTCTGTGGATTATTATCATATTACAATATTTTTAATCGTTCTTTCACTTGGTTAAATTCCTGTAGCGCAGAACAGCTAATCTTCTAATGTATTCTGCTGTAAAACAGCCCCCTCCCTGCAAGAGCCAGATCTCGTCTTCTAAACTGAAGATTAAGTACATTTTAATAGCACACGTTTTCTTTAGAAATTGTTCATTTACATTTTGTTAAGTCTTTGCTAATTTTCTTCTTGGAATCATATAGTTCGGGGATGGAGGTGTCCCCCACAGTAGTTAGAAAAATTGCAGGTTCTTATGTGGAGATCATTGTATTATCATGAAGTTATACGCTTTAAATATTGATGTAATCAATGTACCTGGTGCTGTCTGCAGTTGACATCATCCTATAATATTTTGAGCCTTTTCAAGCTGAGTAAGCATGGCTGAATTGTTTCATTGTTTTCCATGATCTGTAGTTTTTAACTTATTCTTTTTGTGGATTGAAATGCCTAGCTTCCAAATATTTCCACTAGTAAATATTTCCTAGCAAATGCTAGGCTTACAAATTTTAAAGCCTTTGCAATAACTCCTTTATTTTGTATCAAAAGCCTAAATTATTATTCTCTATTAATATAAAAAGGTATTTTGTCTACAAGTCAGAAATTTAATTATTTTAAGAACAGTTTCATAAAAACATTATTTGGCCTTGAAGTTGCAAGCTCTGTTTAGGCACCTGTATGAGTAAAATTATATACTATCTCAGGTCTTTAAAGGATTTTCATTTTCAGTATTTTGAAAAGTGTGTGGGATTTGCTTATAAGTAAAAGTCATGCTTTTACTGGTTGTGATATCTGTGTAGAGAAATAGGAGTTTCTCTTGAAGTATTGTTACTTGGTTAACATTTCTTGACAGCTGATAAATTTGTGTGTTATTAAATGTGCTTTTTGAAAATATGTAAATACTATGAAAGCAAGACTTCATGTTTTTCCAGAAGTTTACATTGTGCATCTAAAACAAACTCTGCGTGCAGTGTTCGAAGAGATTAAGTAGCCCAAATGTACCGAATGATTATTCAGGCTTTACAGGAGCATTTTGACATTGTGCAAAGAGAAACACATGGAGTAGTATAGTTTTAGTATTGGCACATTTAGAGTTTATCAACACTATCTTACCTAAATGTCTCAGGTATCGTTCCAGGACATCAGTTCCATTGGTGATTTGTCCTTGTGTGAACACACATCTCATCTTTGTACTAAAAACCACAAGGTTAAATGGAGTTGGTTTGAGTAGTGTTTGGCAATTCGGTAGTTAAAATGCTGCTAGAAGTTATAAAACCGGAACTCTGCAGGCAAATGCAGACATACATATTTTTGTGGGCAGTTTGAAAAGAGGAGATAGTAAGAGAAGTCCAGGTAAGAAGCAGCTCCTTGTGATAGTTCTCAGTGAGTGCATCATTTACCAGCATGAGAGAGAGACTGTTGAGTCAGGTTCCTATCCTCCTAACCAGTGTGTCTGCCACTATGCAGAGGACAGTTGTGCAGCTCCTGCAAGCGTTTTGGGAGGTTTTTACAAACTTGTTGCTGATTTCAAAGTCAAAAGTTAACTAGTGTGTAGAGTTCTAGATTTTAAATCAGGAGGATTTCAAACCTTATCTCACATTCCAGTGATGTGAGAAGAACAAACTTTATTTTAGAGAAATGAAATTCACATTTCCATGAAGCCAAAGATTTTGCTGAGTGGAAGTAAATCAGTGTTGTTGTTTTTTAAACTACATTAAACAGAGGGACTCTGTAAAATGTGTGGCTGTAACACATTAACTGTAACTCTCAGCTCATACAGGATTATTTTAAACATTCCATTATTACAGTTTAAAAGGTAAATGATACAGGAGTACATTACGTGCTCTGAGGTGTAGTACAGGTTGATCGAATCTGTAAGTAGAGTGTTACAGAACCTGTATGTGAGTTTCCAAAACTGAACTCTTGTAAAAAGTACAAAACAAAATCTCTTCTCCGTTCTAAATATTGCAAAGGTCTCCTTTAGGGCCCACAAGGAGAAGAGCTCATTCTATTCTGGGTATAATTCTGAATGCGGGTATTCCATACATTTTTCCTACCAAGATAGTTCTGTTAGCTTAAACTGAGAAAAAAAAATTAGGAATGAATGTCCAGATGGAAGTTAATACTTGTCAGCTTTACTTTGTGGACAGACCATTTAATTTCTTTAATAAAAATACGATCCACTAATCTGTATATTCAAAGACATAGCTACACATCTACTGCCACTTTTGTCACAACTCACCCTGTAGGAGGAAAAATGTTAATTTTGGGAAAAAGAAGTACAGATCTTGATGACAGATTTCCTTTTTGTCTTTGTATGGCTTTGTGTGTAGCCTGTGTTGTTAGTGCAATCACTTGCAGCCTTGCTAGTGATGTTTAACAAGTGTCATCACTGGGCATCCATGAAAATAAATGAACAGTTTAAAACATTAGCAGAATTTTTACTAGTTTTCAAAATATGCAAACAGATTATGAGGAAAGGAAGAGCTTTTAGAGCAGAGGAATCTAGCTACTGAATGAGAAGAAAACCAGGCCAAAAAAGTGCTTTGGAACAAGGGGTAGACTAATAGGTGAAACAGTTGCCTTTCAGTATCATGGCAGTAGGTAGTTTTGTGAACTTCTGGCGTATATTTTTAGGAATGTGTACATTTAAAGGGACAGAAAATCTTTCTGTAATAAGTTATTACAGAAGAGTGATTCATGAGAAAGCTGCATGTGTATGTGTGGGTGACTGCTGTTCAGTGATAACTACCTGGTGTTGTTTTAATCTTGCTTTCTGTTTTTTGACATTGAAAGAAATAGACAAGTCAGAATAGTTTTGAATGCAAGGAAGTTCCTAATCCAGTTGCAGTGCTTAACTTTGACATGTTTAAGGTAGCAGGAAGTACGAAGACTTTTTTGAATGTATGTTGTGCTTTACTAGGACATTTTTCAAGAGTGTTCTGCCTTGAAAAAGAAAACTGTTGGCGTCCATGGCTGTCATACCTAAAACTAGCTCCTAGCCAACAGAAAGAAGCCTTAAGCTTATTTCATGAACCGAGGAATTCTAATGCTGCTGAATTCTGAAATGGTAACCTTAAACTATTTTCTGTGGAAATAATGCTTGAAAAAATTCCAGATCCACAGTTCTGGAAATCACTGGTTTGAAAACCTCTGTCTCACAAACCACATTTCTAGATACAAACAAATAATTCATCCTAAGAAACGGAAAAAATCTGGAGGTTTTGTATCCTAGTATTATGTTTTAGCTGCAAGATGTTACGTAGGGCATTTTTCTGAAATTGGAAATGTGTTCTGCTTCATTTTCCATTAGACTGATAAATATTTAGAGGCAAGTTGCTCCTTACAATGAAAATGCTGTCTGCTGAGTTAGCAGGATACCTGTCATAGATTATTTTAGGAGAGGCTGAAAAAAATAACTGGACGATGGGACAGTCTGGATGCTGTACTGCATCTTCAGCCCTTTGTATACTTCCCTATCATATTTCTGCCAACCTTTACTTCGAGAACTGGACAGTATTGATTCAGTCTCCAGTCTTTTGTTTCCTTTCCAAGACTGACTGCAATATTTTCAGTTACTGCCAGTGCTGTGGTGTTGGTTTTTTGTTTAGTCGGTTGTTGTTATTTCATCAAAATACAAGCCACGGTGCCACACTTTTATATCTGATCTTTTATGTAAGTTGATGGGAAAATCTGCCTCAAGTGATTTCTGGGCTTGCAATGAAAAGAAGATTGTTGTGATTTTTCTGTTTTCACAGTACAGTCCCAGGAACTGCTTTGTGAACACTGCTTCTGAATGTCCTCTCACCAGAAAAGTAGAAAAGAGTAATCCTAAGTGTTGAACCTATTACAGATACCATCCCTTAGATGGGTATTAAATATGACAAAATAGGCTGTTGGTCACATTTAGTCTTTTTGTTCTGTAGTTAGTTGGGCAAAGGCAGGTTTGAGTACATCTCCATAAGAATGCAAAGTCTGTGAAGATGTTCTGACTGTGCCTTTGTCTTGAGATAGAACTTAGAATTTAAGAATTTTTTTTTTTTTTTTTTTGCACGTAAATTGTCTGAGATGCACAAGAAGGGAGTGATTTCATGATGATATAAATGATTCCCTCCTGTCTTTAGTCCTGATTACTGTCTACTGACGTGATGTAACTTGTACCAGGTGTGTTTTCCCACTAACAGAATTGCTATGGCTGCTGTCCTGGTTCACGCATCTGTTCTTCAGATTGTGCAAGTATATTGAAACACTTTTTCATCTGCTCTGAAATATTGCTGATGTATTGAAATGTACACGATTGGAACAATTTAGTCAAACACTATTTTTTCACATTGCAGCCTTTCAAAATAAACACAATTGTGCTGTCTTAACATTGCCCTAATACTCTTCCTGTACCCACATAAGGTCATTAATAGGCGTGAAAATTTTTTACATAAAATGATTCTGCTGTTTTGAAAGGGTGAGCTATCCTATTGTATTCTGATTTCATACAGTTTTTAGCTGTACTAGAAATTTCTTCCCGCTGAATGAACTTTGACCCAGCTTCAGGAAGCAGAGAAGCTGGCCTTCCAGTTTCGGTTTAAAATTTGGGTGGTGGTCAGACTGTCACATGTCCCAGGTATGGCATAATGTTGGGGCTGTGTTTAATTAATCCCACAGCCTGCAACCACTGCCTTACATCTGTTCAGAGTAAAGTTTCATCAATAAATACTTCAATAGTTTGAAATTAGTTCATTATCTTAAATAATGTAAATAATTTATTTATACACATGGTTGTTTCACTGCTTGTAAACTGAATGCAACTCTAGTTGCCTTGGGCTGTAAGCTGCTGGATTGTAGGTTCCATCCAAAAGACATTCAGGATCCTTGACACCTTCACATTGTTAATACATGCACAAAATGGCATTGCCTTTAATTATAACACAGTTATGTTTTTTCCTTAACTTTTGCTTTTTCTAACAGTATTTTGAGAGGTCTCATTTTATGGAAAAGAAAATTTCAAATGTCAAGATACTCAAGCTTTCTTTTTGAACTTGGTTTAATATATAGCGGTCTATATACTGGTCTGTAAGTGGCAGAGTGGAAAATCTATTCACATCATGCAGTGCTTCTTGATTGTAAAAAGTTGCTGTGAAAGAGATTTCTCTGCTCTTAAACTGAATCAGCAGGATGTGTGTGAAACTTGGATCTTGTGCAGTTACAGGACTTGTGTTATGGAAAGCAATTGTGTAAATAATTTGTAAAGCTTATATAAGGTGTTTGTTATTTTGGTGCTACAGTGTTATCTATGGCTCAGATTCACTCACAGGTAAGCTCTGTATGCTTGGTGGAAGAAAAATTTTGTCAGGGTGTCTTGTGAGCTATATTAAAATTGAGAGCCCATCTTACTGTGCAAAGTTGGAAGAGAAATCTAGTACAAGTAGCTCATAGACAAAAACATATTTTTTTTCAAGACAGGTACAGATATTATATATGTATAATCATATGAATATGTATATGTAGTCTATATCTGTCTTGAAAGGGTGTATTACAGGGGGGAAAAAAAAAGGATGACCAATAAACTAATGTATTTTTAATCTTGGACATTGACTATTGCAATATCTTTTTTCACAGTATGCACTTTTCATGCAAGGTATAGGTGAGCTTCAGGAAAACCCCAAGCTCTTATCTTTCCTTCTCTTTTTCCTTATGGTGTGTGTAAAACTTATCCAAATGACAGTGATTTGCAAATTCAGATTTTTATTTTATTTTTTAATGTAATTTTCCAGCCCTTATAGCTGGCTGGGAAGAGTTAGTGAACATCCAGATGTTAACTAAGTAATAAATCTATACAGTGCCATCTTTGTGTCTCTATACAAATCATCCTTGTGCCTGCAGTACTTTTCCTAGTCTTGCCAACCTGTTGCAAAGTGAATTATACCCATGTCTGACAATTTTCAGATATAATATTGATAACTTAATGTGGGCAACAATTAAACTGGTTTTAAAAATAATTAAATTAGGTCACTCTCACATTGTCCATGAGTGACAGGGTCATCGTTAGTTGGTGCCCTGAAGTGCCATTTCATCCCTTTTCTGGGAGCCAAGAAACAGTCCAGGCAGAAAGAATGAATAGTTAAGTGTATATCTGTGGAGCTGGCAGCCAAAGTATGATGCAGGCAAACAGCTGTAGGCCATGTAGGGGTCAGTAGCTTACAGGGCCTTGATATGCAGAAATGACCATGTAACAACCGCTTCACTTACTAGCCAGGGTAAAAGAAGCAGTATTTTTCTTTACTTGTGGTGGATGCTTGCCAGTGCAGAAATCATATGTCCTTGGCACAGGTTGGTCTAAAATACGAGATGTCCAGACTTTCAAGCTGGTCCCTTTCTGAGCCCAACCAAAGACATGTAATTTGAAGCCATTAACTGTTGAGTCTGTCAAAGTTGGTCTGTAGTGATTTCAAGGTATCTACTGAGTCAGAGTTGAGGCAGGTAACTATCTGTACTTGTGTCTCTGTTATAAATTGTTCTATTTTTGGTCCAAATAGCATGAAGAAATGTGGTTTTTCTTCAGAAGCAGCGAAAGCATTATACAAAGTGTTAGTCCCGCATACACATGCTTCCTCCACCTACGTATTTGCCTGCAAGTTGTTTCTACTTTTTCTTTTCCTGGGTGTGAGCCTTTAATATTTGTAGGCTTGCAAACCTTTCCCATACAATCTTTGATTACCAAATGTTGTACGTACCTTAAATGCATTCTATACTCGTAATAGTTATTCCTCAGTTTCCTGTCTTGATAGGGTTCCTCAGAAATAACTTTGAAACTGCTTTTGAAACAGAGTGTAAACTACTGTTTATGTTTTAATCAGGTGTTTTATTGCTTCCATTTTTAGTATGGCTGAAGTTCATTCTGTGAGCCCAAGCTGTTCAGCAGCTTTGAAAAAAATGGATTTACATTTATTAAAGGGGAGGGAGGAGGGAGTGCTTTCTTATGTTTGGGATCAGAAAATTTAGGAAAAACTGTTCTGTTAAAAGATTTTTTGCAGTATTTAAAGAACTGTCTCAGAACTGTCAGTTGTCTAACAGCAAGTTGTTTATCTCAAGCATATAAGGAGGACTTTGCTTTACCATCTGGTTGACTGCTAGGTAATGTTCGAAAGTTGTGGGTCCCTTGAGGGTAGCGAGCAATGTATTCAAAGTGAAAGTAGGTTACTGTTTCTGCAGAGTGAAGTGGTTTTAAGACCCAGTAGCTTTGATAATTCAGAACATGCCCTTTTTTTTTTTTTAATCATTTTTTGAAGTGGTAATATGTTCATACAAAGTGGTTTATTATACTGAATATTCTGTAAATGAGCAGAGATTAAATGATGGCAGGATATGTAAAGAGAATATTTCAAATGCTTCAAGAGGCATTCGGACAACACTCTCAGACATACGGTTTGATTTTTGGGTGGTCTTGTGTGAAGCTGTGAGTTGAACTTGCTGATCCTGGTGGGTCCCTCCCAGTGTAGGATATTCACAGAATTGTAGGGGTTGGAAGGGACCTCAAGATATAATCCAGTCCAACCCCCCTGCCAAAGCAGGTTCCCTAGAGCAGGTTGCCCAGGTAGGCGTCCAGATGGGTCTTGAATGTCTCCAGAGAAGGAGACTCCACAGCCTCCCTGGGCAGCCTGTCCCAGTGCTCTGTCACCCTCACTGTGAAGAATTTCTTTCGCATGTTGGTGCAGAACTTCTTGGGCTCCATTTTTTGGCTATTTGCCCCTTGTCCTGTCCCTGCAAACCACTGAAAAGAGGTTGGCTAAATCTCTCTGTCTCCCACGCCTCAGGTATTTATACACATTGATGAGATCCCCTCTCAGGCTTCTCTTCTTCAGGCTGAACAGACGCAGGTCTCTCAGCCTTTCCTCACAGGGAGGATGCTCCAGGCCCTGTATCATCTTTGTGGCCCTCTGCTGGACTCTTTCCAGGAGATCCCTGTCTTTTTTGTTCCGGGGAGCCCAGAACTGGACACAGTACTCCAGGTGAGACCTGACCAGGGTAGAGTAGAGGGGGAGGATCACCTCCCTTGACCTGCTGGCCACATTTCTTTTAATGCACGCCAGGATCCCATTGGACCTCTTGGCCACAAAGGCACACTGCTGGCTCATGGTCAACCTGTTGTCCACCAGGACTCCCAGGTCCTTCTCCTCAGAGTTCCTCTCCAGCAGGTCATCCCCCAGCCCGTACTGATACATGCAATAAATTCTATACGTTTTGTCATTCTGTTTCAGCATTTGGTAAATGGGGGGAGGGGAGAGGAGAGGTAACGCTTCCTTTTCATGACAAGTTTTTTGCTTTTCCTGGTTATCTAGCTGCAGAATTCTGTCAGCCTTCCTGAATTACTCATGCAGTTTTGAAAAATACTAAATATGCTGAGGAAAGAATTTCAACATGAGTGATTTTTGGACATCTAAATCATTTATTAGATTTTTTCAAGGAAAAAGTTAAACTGGATTTCATTATGCCCACTGCTTTCTTAACTCGGTATAGGGTTGTTAATTTTGGCTTGCAGTCACAACCAGTTTATTATTTTCTAGTCTTTCCGTCTGAATATTACTTGGTATCACAAGTCAATGTTAACAGCCCTATCTCCATGTATTTCCTGGCCCATCTGGGTCTTGATGCTCTCCCTTCTGCCTCTCACCTCTGGAGATCAGAAGCTGGGACCTGAGGCCCTGCTGAGGGGTATGCAGCAGTGGGGGCAGACCCTGGTGTAGTGAGTCTAGGTTACTCTATATGCAGGGTGCTTGCTGAGTGCATTTGGAAATACTGGAGAACTGTTCAAGAGTCTGTTTAATTAACTTCAGACTGGTAATCAGACAACTGCTTATTGGTAAGTCACTTTCACTAGTATGTTACTTCACAAAGATTGTAGGGCAAGGTTCGGTCTTCTGTTATTCAAAACACTGAGAGCATTAGTAGGTTCATCACCTGTTCAATTAAATTCATTTCAAAGGGGGAAATTTCTCATGGACCAGTAAGATTGAAACTACACTATATAAAAATTGTGTCAAAATGTGTGTGCAAGGAAGTTATTGCATTTGTAGAGCAGAGAACATTTTAACTTAGAACAAAGTGGACAAAAAATTACTGTAAAAATCCTGTTTGTATTACTACTTCAGATTATTATCAGAGCAACGATTAAAAAACAAAAAAAACAAAAACAAACAAAAAAAAAACACAATGAAAATAAAAATCAGGGTTTGATTCTGCAAAGTTCAAATGTTTTATACCTGTCTGCTGGACTTTTCCCAAATTTATAACCTCAAAGTTGAGGAATTTTTCAGACACCAATAGTAGGGATCCAGTGTTCTTCATACTTAGCAGCTCAATCTTTCCATTTTCTCTCAGGGGTCTTCTCTATCATCCAGTCATGGGATCTCCCTCAGACTCTCTGTAATGAATCTCTTTTGGCTTCACCCTATAGTTGCAAGTTTGGCTCTGACCAATTGGTATTGTAATACTGTGCTACTAAAATGTAATTGACAGTAAAAAAATAAATGCCAGAGGTTAATTACTTGTATTCATTAGGGATCACATTACTGCTACCTTTTGCAAAAAGTACAGTGTCTTGGCCAAATTCCAGCTTGGATAACTGCAAATGAAACTTAGATGGGCAAACTGTTCGGCTATTGCAGTGAGGAATAAATAGGTGGGGGAAAAGAGAATGAGAAGAAAAGACTAAGGTGCCTTAAATCAAGAGGCTATGAGGGATGTCTGATGTGGAAACAAGATGGGGGACATACTGTTCTTAACCTGATTTAGTGCTGCCAGTTGAAAATGTTTCCATTGAAATTGTTCGTGCATATCTGCGTTAATGGAACGTTGTTTGATATAAAAGTTCTTAATATGCCCTATTTAGGGGTAAGGATGTGCTTTCTGTGGAAGTTACAGAAGAAGAGATATTTCTGCATAGGTATACATGTATACACCTTGTTTGATGAAGAGGCATGTGGGAGTTGAGCGGAGTCTTGGGGCCATCAGTGCTCCAGGAGAAACAAAGATCAGCATATTGGCCCAGCTTTCAGTTAGAAGGTGGTGATCTTTGACAGGTGCAGAGTATTCATTTTGAAATGAATAGCATGCCACGATTTCTCCTTGAGGGTTCTAGTACTAGTTCTGGCCCACTTTAAAGGTGCATGTATTTGTACCTAGCTCCCAGTTTTGCTTGAGATAATGCTATAGGACAATCCACTCATGGCAGATATAGCTCATGGATGGTATATACCTTGTTTTTTACCTTACTTGTACAAGCCCAAAAGAAATTTGTAAAGATTTTAGGGTGTTGTTTTTTGTTGTTGGTTGTTGTTTCTTGTTTTTTGTTTTTGTTTTTTTTTGTAATTGATCATGTTTTCTCTGTTGTCTTTTATAGATAAAATGTTCAACAGTTCATTGACAACTTTCGTCAGAAGAATAATTGCTACTGCTCTGCTCTTGGCATAATATCAGAGTTCTGTGACCTACGTATCAGTGCTAAACATCAGCAGAGAATCCTATTCTGTGTAGATGAAACAGGCATCGGTCATGAGAACCCATCCCGATTTAAAGCTGCTTGCTTGGTTTTCTGGGATTGAAGGTGTTCATTGAATCAGAGTGCCCTGTCCCATCCCCCCCCCCATGAGTCAGACAACCAATTCTTGTCAACAGTTGGTTGAAAACTGTGCAGTGCATGTAGCAGGTATGGCGCAAGAGGACAGTCACCGTGGTCAAGTGCCACCCACATTTTATCATGGTGCCAGCCAGGAACTTGATCTATCCACCAAAGTATACAAGAGAGAGTCAGGAAGTCCTTACTCGGTGTTGGTGGACAGCAAAATGAGCAAACCACATCTCCATGAAAGAGAAGAGCAGCCATATTTCAGGGAGAACAGATCAGTAGGAGAAGTCCGGGCTGTGAAAGAAGATAGAGAAAACTCTGACGACTCCGAGGAGGAGGAAGAGGAGGAAGATGAAGTGACTTACAAAAGGGAGCAGATTATAGTAGAGGTAAACCTTAACAACCAAACATTAAATGTATCAAAAGGGGAGAAGGGTGTCCCCTCCCAGTCCAAAGAGACTGCTGTTCTTAAGACCAGCAGTGAGGAAGAGGAGGGTGACAGTGGGGAAGAGGCCACTGAAGAAAGTAATGATGAGGAGGAAAATGAGAGGCAGAAGAAAAAAGAGAAAAGAGTGGAAAAAGTTAGTGTTGCACAAAGGAGAACAAGGAGAGCTGCATCTGCTGCAGCAGCCACAACTTCCCCATCACCCAGAACTACAAGGGGTCGTAGAAAAAGTGTGGAGCCCCCCAAGCGTAAGAAGAAAGCTGCAAAGGAGCCCAAGGCACCTGTGCAGAAATCAAAGTGTGAAGAGAAGGAGACTTTAACCTGTGAGAAGTGCCCCAGGGTGTTTAACACACGCTGGTACCTGGAGAAGCACATGAACGTCACTCACAGGCGCATGCAGATCTGCGACAAATGTGGGAAGAAATTTGTTCTAGAAAGTGAGCTGTCCCTTCACCAGCAAACAGACTGTGAAAAAAATATCCAGGTAGGTTTGCTCACCTGCTTGCCAGATTTCCATACCTTCTGTTGTGCCCTAGATACAGCTAGTGGACACTTCAGAGGGGGAAATCTCTTGTGCAGACCAGATTCTGACCAAGACCTTGTCTCTACCTATCAGCACTTTTTGGTGTCTCCCGAAAGAAGTAAATTGTAGGGAACAGAGTATGCAAGTGTTGTCTGGTTTAGCAGAGTTACTCTAGTATTTAACTACATGTTGGGGAAAACACAAAGCTACTTTAACACATGTCAAACTCTAGAGTAACTGGCCTGAAAACAAGTGCACATGACAGAAAAAAACCCTACTTCTTCGGGTGCTGAGCACCTGCAGCTATCACTAGCTTTCAAGTTTCAGTGTCCTGATACTCAGTTACATATTATATCCAGATAACATTTCAAGGGAGAACAAAATTATGATGTGTTCATGGTATTGTAATTAGAAATTGTTACAATACTGGAGAGGCAAGCAGGTGAGAATGAAGCTAGTGAAGTTAGGATTTGTTTTTGTGTTAAAAAGTAACTTTATTTAGTCCTACTGAAAATAATCATAAGTAATGTACAGCATTGCTTATAGTTCATGTATGTATAGGGAAGTATATTAATTCAGTGACTGAATCTGTTTGTGAGCCTGCCCTTTTTCCAGTGCAAAAAGTTCAGTAAATCTCACTGATCATAAAAAGATGTCTGGTCTTTCTTGCCAGAGGATTTGCAGCTTTTAATTGTATACAACAATGGAAACTCATGTTGTAATAGAACTATTTTAAAGTTACAGTTGTGGAAAGAGTTTCAGAAGTTCTCATTCATCTGTGGTTTGTTCTCTGCTCGTGGGCATCTATGTTCTCCTGTAACTGGAGGCAATGTTGTTTTATATGGCGATTTTAACAAGCTTTTTTTGCCCTGTTAAACTAGGCACAGTGTTACCACCTACTTCAGAAATACTCCCACTGCTAGGATGAAGCAGATTGGGTTCAATTTCTGTGCAGCTGAACTAGGACTTCCTAGTTCGTAGGGCAACAAGTTTTTTTTTTGTCTGTCCAGTGAGTTTTCCCAGAAACATGTAAGACTTTGTTGTTGTTTGCTTAAATGCTAAACTGAATTTGTATTCAATTCCCACTGTGCGGGAGATGGTTGAAATGTTTGTTGTAATTTCTTTGCTGTAAGACTCAGATGCAGCTCTATATAACGCTATGCTATTTTTCCTTATGTTTCAGCTCATAGGAGGAAGACTGCAGGAAGGAATATAATATAAGATAATGAGTCTTGAACATAGTAAAATACATAAACATTTCAGTAGGTCCTTGCGATTTTTGAAATAAACTGTTATGAAGTTTTTTGTGGCAGAGAACATTTTAATGTAAATTTCAGGGATGCTCTGTCATCCAGATGGCTCATTCACAGCATTAAATCTTTTGATTTGGACAAGAATTTATGAATAGTTTGAATGTGTGGCATAGAATGGAGAAGCGTCTTGTAATCCATGCACCCATGTGTTTCTAAGGGGTTACATTCATTTCTCCGAAGGAATAAGGAAAGAAGAAGTTGTAGAAATTGTTTTATATCCTATACCAGAAGAATCAGGTCCAGATTTTTTCCCTATATTCATAGGTGGTAGAAGCACCGAGAGTTGTCTTCAAGTTCTCAGTATAAGTATGTATTCAGCAATTATTTTTGTCTGTTGTAACATTTGGAATATGTTTCACAGCTGCCTGCAAATTTTCTATTGCACTTGGCAAAAAGAGTACTGGGATAGGAAAGTGTTACATTAATACAGGGTTTAATATGTCAAGGGAGATGCAGAGCTTTGTCTAGAAACATGGCTTCATTATGTAAGTGGTAGTTGAACTGATAAACATGGCTGTCTCTTTGTATTTTTCAACGAAGTGATGTAATATGTCTGTTTTTCTAGGTAACTTCTGGTTTTTATCCTTTCAAAATTAGCACCCTCGCAGAATTTCTGTTGTCATCTTAGATTCCATGTGGTAGATGTTAATAATCTAAATTACTTGCTGCGATCATCAGTGAAATTGTAGATTGACAGAGTCAAGGTCTCACCGAACCTTAAATGATTTTTGATCATTTCTTAGTATTACTTTGCTCTATAGAGTCCTGTTCCGCCTCACGTCCCTGTCCCCCACCCTGGACTACAGTTTGATCCTGACTTGCCTCCAAGTAGGTACTTTCAGAGGTAAATGATCTCCTTAGAGTCAGCATGGTGAGTGGTGTACCAGATTTTCCAGGCCTGCAGAGACTTGAGCACTGTGGAAGCAGCATAACTTGCCTGTGCAGAGAAGAAACAACCCAAGTTGTCAGAAGGCATAGTATTTGCTAGTTCTTCAGTGAGCAGCAAACAGCTGTTCTTACTTGGGGGAGGAGAATAACTGACAGGCAGAAAAATTGAGATGTACCAAAAAACACCAAATGCCCCAACAGCTAACAAAAACCAACAAGCCACAATTCCTTCTTCTTTACTTCAAAGATGAAAATAACTTTGTATCCTCACACATATGGCTGCTATCAAGTTTATACTTGGATTATTCTGGAATTTTCAAAATTGCACAAGCATTTTTACAAGTCTTTAGCAAGAACTCTGAAAAATGAGATGTGTGAAAGCCTGTGGATCCTGCTCATCACTGATTTTCTGAATGTTTCACAGTAGTTGTGCGAAGAGATCAAAACATTTGTGCGCAGTCATTTTAGACCTTCAATGCTACTGATAAGTATAAATGAAGAGTTAGAACATAAAAGATGAAGGCGGCAACATAAAAGATGAAGGCATCAGCTTGCTTTGCTGTACTGACTGTGTGTACAGACTCTCTGCATGGTCAACAGCTGCAAGATAGAAGCTGTCCTCTGTACAGAGCTAAAAGGGTTACAAAAGGTTCAGAGTGCTCCTGAAAAAGACAGGGCTGGATGGGCAAATGGGGGTTAACAACTAGGTGGTGTTACCCTCCTCCACCTTTGCTGGCTCCTTCCCACACCATGGTTTAGATTACCAGCAGCATCGGTGCCTGTGAAGTCATCATTTTTGTGTTAGGACTCGCTCAGTTCCTTGGAGGCTGCATCCAGCTATGTATGCTGTTGTGTTCTGGAAATAAGTTAGCACAGTGGCTGTGGTGCTCTTTGGGTGGCGTCAAGATGCAGTGTATTAACACCATTTCTAATTGTGCTTGATCAGAATTTCCAGCTTTCCTTAGTGTATTTGTTTCAACTGTGAAACAGTAAAACTAGGCTGTAGCACAGTCCGAGACAATATACAGCATTTTGCATTGGTTTGGGTTGCCTTTTGTAATGCAAGAGTAGGACATATGGCTTAACTCTGCAAACTTGAATCACTGCATCTTTCTAATTTAAACTTCCTTGTATTTATCCCATTCATTCAGTGCGTTTCCTGTAATAAATCATTCAAGAAGCTCTGGTCCCTTCACGAACATATCAAGATTGTCCACGGATATGCAGAAAAGAAATTCTCTTGTGAGATCTGTGAAAAGAAGTTCTACACTATGGCCCATGTGCGAAAACATATGGTTGGTGAGTTATTGATTAGTGCTTCTGTTGTTTTTGCCTCAAACGTGTGTTTGTGGTTCTTCACTTAGAATTGCTGGTTTTGAGGGGGGAAAAAAAGGCAAATTCAGTTTATCCTTAGCTTAAATGTTCCAATCTGTGGTACTGACTGCAAGCAAAGTATGTATATACATACCTGTGTACAAACATATATATACTTAAAAGCTGTACAATACTAATAATCATTTTCCTTCTCTGTACTGGAGAAGAAATTTTGTTCAAGAGCTAAAATGTTTGTGTGGTAGTGGCCATCTCTAATGTACTGTTGTGTTGCAGCACACACAAAGGACATGCCATTTACATGTGAAACCTGTGGAAAATCATTCAAACGCAGTATGTCTCTCAAAGTACATTCCCTACAGCATTCTGGAGAGAAACCTTTCAGATGTGAGGTGAGGCAGCAACTGTTAATCTGTTTAGATATAAAGATATAAGATATTTATTTTGTTTAACATTCTTACGTTTAGATATTAGATATAAGACATAAAATTAATAACACTGTCAGTAGGGCATATGGGTGGAAACTGAATTGACTGACTTGTAGATGAGTAGATGACTGACTTGTAGATTTTTTTCCATAAAAATCTGGGGAAAATTATTCTCTGTTTGGGGAGCGCAGCAGGAGTGCATCTAACAGCAATTCGAACTGAGATGTATTTGGTTTGCTTTTACTGTTGGCTGTCATGTTTTTCTCAGTTAGTATACGCTACAGCAAGATTTGAATGCCAGTTCTCCCTCAGTGTTCATAGTAAAGCAGTATCATGATGTAAATTATGGTAATCCTGTTCATCCTGCCCAGGGACTTGAAACAGACAGAGGTGGCAACAGTGAAAATAAATTGCTGCTTGATTTTCACTTGTGAGGAAAAAACTATCAGCATCACTGCAAACTGTTAACCTCCTTGAGATACAAGACTGTAGTCTAAATTGGCATTTCCTAAACTGAGTGTATGTGTTGGAAGGGGGAAGTGTCTTGCTAGTGCATTCATGTGTATTTGTGATTTGTAATTTTGCGCCTGCCCTTGGGAAGGACTTGGGATAGACTTAGCCAGTCATATGTCTAGGGCAAATAATGTCTAAGTCATGTGATGGGGATGCTTGTGGGCATCACATGAGGGAGGCAGGCCCTGATTTAGAGCCCTTCCTGTTTCCAGGTTGGGTTGGGTGGCTCACCCTGTCCACAAAGTGGAGCACAACTCCAGCATGATATGGAGTAGTAATGGTGGTATTGCAGCCATAGTAGTCTTGAGGAACTTGCAGGGAAAGAAATTACCTCATGCCAATTAATTAAAGCTGGAGAACTGTCTGCTTTTCTGAAACACAAGGCTGCTTTACAGAGTTGCTGTTGGTTTTCCTGTGTGAGCAGAGTCCTCTAGTGGAGGCATGCTGTAATCCAGCAGAGAGATCTAGCAAAGCTGCAAAACCTCCAAATGATGCGTTAAGTGAACTTTTCTGTTAACGTAACTGTGTCCCTCCCTCAGCTTTGCCAACAGCTACATCAACTAAAGGCTATGACTGTTCCATGCTTCTTGTCAAGGCTGTTGTGGCAGCAGACCTTTTAGCACAAGTCAATTTCTATTCCCATTGAGTAACTTAAATCTTGCATTCATAGAGTGTGAGGGTCTGTGTGCATGCTGATCTCATAGAATCATAAAATGGCTCAGGTTGAAAGGGACCTTAAAGATCATCCAGTTCCAACCCCCCGGCCATGGGCAGGGATGCCACCCACCAGATCAGGTTGCCCAGGGCTTCATCTAGCCTGGTCTTGAACACCTCCAGGGATAGGGCATCCACAGCTTCTCTGAGCAATTTGAGGGTGAGGTGAGGCACTAGAACAGCGTAAACAATTTCCTCCTAACCTCTAATCTAAATCTCCCCTATTTTAGTTTAAAACCATTCCCCCTTGTCCTGTCATTTTCTGACTGAGCAAAAAGTTGCTCTCTATCTGTTTTATAAGCCCCCTTTAAGTATTGACAAGGTGCAATGAAGTCTCCCCAGAGCCTTCTCTTCAGGCTGAACATCCCCAGCTCTCTCAGCCTCCCTTCACAGGAGAGGTGCTCCAGCCCTCTGATCATCCTCATGGCTCTCCTCTGGAACCACACTAAGAGATCAACATCCTTGTGCTGGGGCCCCAGACCTGGACTCAGTACTCCAAGTGGGGCCTCAGAAAGGGAACGATCCCCTCCTTCCACCTGCTGGCCACTCCTCTGTTGATGCAGCCCAGTTGGTCTTCTGGGCTGCAAGCGCAAACTGCTGGCTCATGTTGAGCTTTTTGTACACCAGAACCCCCAAGTCCTTCTCTGCAGGGCTGCTCTCAGTGAGTTCTTCTCCCAGCCTGTACTCATGTATGGGATTGCCCCTACTCAGGTGCAGCACCTTGCACTTAGACTTGTTGAACCTCATTAGGTTTGCATGGGCCCACTTCTCAAGCCTGTCCAGGTCCCCTTAGATGGCATCCCTTCCTTCTGCTGTATCGACTGCACCACTCAGCTTGATGTCATCTGCAAACTTTCTGAGGGTGCTTTCAATCCCACTGTCAATGTCATTGATGAAGGTACTAAATGGTACCAGTCCCAGGACAGACCCCTGAGAGACACCACTCATCACCAGCTTCCACCTGGACACAGAGCCATAAACCAACACTCTCTGGGTGTGACCTTCAGGCCAGCTCTTTATCCACTGAATGGTCCACCCATCAAATGCATACCTCTCCAGTTTGGAGATCAGAATATCATGTGGGACCATGTCAAAGGCTTTACAGAATCAGAATATCATGTGGGACCATGTCAAAGGCTTTACAGAAGTCCAGGTGGATTACATCAGTCGGTCTTCCCTTGTCAACTGATTCAGTCACTTCATCATAGAAGGCCACCAGATTGGCCAGGCATGATTTGCCCTTGGTGAAGCCATGCTGGCTCTCTCGGATCACTTCTTTGTCTTGCACGTGCCTTGACATTGCTTCCAGGAGGATTTTTTTCCACGATCCTCCCAGGCACAGAGGTGAGGCTCACTGGTGTGTAGTTTCCCAGATCCTCCTTAATACCCTTTTTAAAAATGGGAGTGACGTTTCCCTAGTTCAGGGAAGTTCAGGTATTCTGTATTCCTTCACTTACTACATTTCAATGCTGTCCTGTGACTGCCTTGCTTTCTGATCTGTGATGCTTGAATATCATGGTTGCTGTTCTTCTGTTGCAGAACTGTGATGAGAGGTTTCAGTACAAGTACCAGCTGCGTTCCCACATGAGCATACACATCGGGCACAAACAGTTCATGTGCCAGTGGTGTGGTAAAGACTTCAACATGAAACAGTACTTTGATGAGCACATGAAAACGCACACTGGTAAGAACTTAGCAAAGAAAAGTACAGGTACTTCCAGGACAAAAACATTTCTACTCTTCCATCTGTATTCCATCCCTTGGAACTTAGGATCAAAGCTGTTATCCAGCCTAGAAAATCAGAAAGGAGAGATTAGTATGTTAACTTATGTTAAATCTAAAGAACTGTTTATAGTCCTGTGATTCACTGCTGGGGGAAATGAAAGTTTAGGCCTTATAGAAGGTTTTCTTCCATCAAAATCCAAATAAGAGGATTTCATAAAAACTGAGGACTTCTGTAGAGCAGCTGTCTCTGCTGAACGTAGCAGTCAGAATAGATTTTGTAATATACAGTTCATGTAAGCATGCTAAAGGAAGTCTTAGAAGATGTTTTGTGCCTAACCAGTTGCCATATCTGTGCTCAATAGGAGAAAAGCCCTTTATCTGTGAAATCTGTGGGAAAAGCTTCACCAGCCGCCCAAACATGAAGAGACATCGCCGAACTCATACAGGGGAGAAGCCCTACCCATGTGATGTATGTGGCCAGCGATTTCGCTTCTCCAACATGCTCAAGGCACACAAGGAGAAGTGCTTCCGTGTTACCAGCCCTGTGAATGTGTCATCTGCAGTCCAGATTCCGCTGTCCACAGCTGCTTCTGCCACCACGGTCCCTGCTGTAGTAAACACACCCACCACCCCAACTCCACCTATGAACCTGAACCCAGTAAACACACTTCCTCCACGCCCCATTCCCCATCCATACTCACACCTTCACCTACATCCTCATCCTCACCATCCACATCATCTTCCAGTCCCCCCTGTTCCCCATTTACCTCCTCCTCCAGCTCTTTTTAAGAGTGAGCCTTTAAATCACAGAGGTCAGAGTGAGGACAACTTTCTGCGACACTTGGCAGAAAAAAACAGTTCAGCACAGCACCACTAACATCTTGGCTTCCTGTCAGTCATTTTCCCATTTTATGCACATGAAGACATGCCCTCATGGAAGTACAGAGGGTTAGCTGATGAAGACTTTTGTCCATCTCTTAGCCCCAGCAGACGATCCTCGTTTTTCCTTTGAATTGGTTAGCAAATGAGGAAATCCTGGTTTGGATCAGCAGTGCTCATTTGAACCTGGGAATCAACAGGACTCAACCCTAATTTGCTTGTGTTTTACTGGTGACTTTTATAAATTTCAGATACTGAAACTTGTGGAATTTTATAATTTCATATCAGCTGATGAGGTATGCTTGCTTTTATATCCTGGACTTCTCCTCAAAGAGGAGAAAGCCCAGGTTTTCTTTGTACTAATCGGAAAGGCTGTGAGATTAATACAGAGCATTAATTGTATCACTGTGTATTGTAATGGATTCTTTTCAGCTTTTGGTGCCGGCTATGGAGTGAGCCAGACACGTATCACAGTATATTTGAGCATTATAAAGAAAGACAAAAAAAAATTCTTGTTTCTGTAGCTCTCCTAACACACTCTTTATTTTACTACAGAAATTATTTTAGAGTTTTTTGTATAGACCTATTTAGTAGTCTGTTTCTAAAATGAAATGTATTTCAATAAGCGGTGTAATTTTTTCAGTGTAGCTGGACCTATGTTGTATAATAGATAAATTTTTATAATCATTGAAATGTGATTCTTAAAAGATGCATATAGCTTCTATAGTTAAAGTTATTCTTACAACTATACAACTTACAGCAGCAAAAGGTGCTTCATAGAAGAAAGCAATCCAAGAGGTCTCTGGAAATGTTGCCTCAAAAGTGATGTTGATTTCAGAACTATACGTAATTTATTTTAGTAGATTGGTGGGTTGGGTTGTTTTTTTTGTTTTTTTTTTTGTTGTTTGGTTTTTTTTGGGGGGGGTTGTTTTGTTGGCTTTTGTTTTGTGTTTTTTTTAGAGGGGGAGGGGAGGCAGGAATGTTTGGGGGGGGTTCTTTGCTTTAAGTTTCCCTTTTCAGAGTTTCTTTTAAGATTTATTTTTGGACAAGGATGTTGAGATACCATACTCTTTGTGCACTAGTTATTGTTTAGTTCAGTCAGAGTCAGGTATGAAATGGGTTAGAGAGAGAGTATCTCAAGTCAGCCAAACATCTTTTCTCTTTATGTGGGAGAGTGAGTTTTAATGGCTTTTCATGGTATGGTTTTAAGCAGGGGAATCATATAAAATGCTGCTCTTCAGATTGTGTGTTGGAATTCCTGGAGTTGTTAAGAGAAGGGAATTAAGTGAAATCATAAATGTGTTTCTGACTGATTGTAAGAGTGAGAAGAGAAGTTTGAATGAGACAGTGGTGTTTCAGTTGCTTTGTTAAGAAAATGCTGGTAGTGTATGTACCATGGGAAGCTCTATCCCATAAATGTAATATGCATAAAATTATGGGATGATTTCTAGGGGTTGTAGTAATACGTTCGGCAGATCTACGTTTTACAGTTGTAGAATAGGAAACTTACTTATAGGCATGTCACTGTTTCATAATCTTGTGAGGCTATGAGGAGGAAATGACAAGTTTAGTGTGGGAATTGTGGGCTGGAATGCCAAATGTATCTGTTTTAACCCTCGTGTAGCAGTTATTTTTTCAGGTTTGTATGTCTCTTCAACTAAAACTAAACATAGCAGCATTATGCAATCTAGTAAATTGTTGCTACCTTCAGTGAAGACAGAGGCCCAAGGCAACGTACTGTAAGTCCTCTTTTCCTTAAAATTCATACTCTTCTGTGCTGCTTTTTAAATTTGTACTCTTCTGAGCTGCTTTATAAATTAAATCCCACCAAACTATACATCCAGACATTCTCATAGGCAGATGTCTAACTTACTATTCTGCTTACTAATGAACTGGGTTTCTGTGGCTAATAGGATTAATTTTTTTTTTTTCATTTTCAAGGTAGCAGAAATGGTGGAAATTCTTCCTACCATTGCTTCCTCAAAGTTACTGCTGTTAAGCTGTATGTTTTTAAAACACTATGTCCTTTGTTTGTTGGGAATTAGCTCCTTAGTTCATACTTTTCATGATTTTCTACCATCTAATCATTAATGTTGTTTTGTTTTGTTTTTTTCATAACAAGCATAGGAAACTAGGAAACAGGATGGGCAATTTTGGCCCAACAAGCCTATTCAGTTTTGAGATGAAGCCCCTGCCAGCATTTCTGAAAACTAAAACAATGTGTTTTTTAAATGTTTTCTCTATAATATTTATGTACACTCTCTTATCTTCTATACAAAAAAGACAGTTATGAAGGTGAATTTACACTCGTGATTATGACTGTTGTATTTACTGTGGCTGGTCCGCCCCAGAGGTTCTATGCATTCCATGTCACATTTGCAACCTACATTTTCCGTTGTTCCACCATTTTATGGTCAGGCCCATTATTAAATGATTTTTAAATGCTAAAAAAAAAAAAAAAAAAAAAAAACACCTTGGTAAATCAGTTGTATTCCATTTTTGCAAAATGGGTTTCTTCTCAATAATTTTACAGTATTAGGCCGCTATTCAGAATTCCAAGATCTGGGGTGGGGTTTTGTTTCTTTCTTTCTTGGGGTTTTTGTTTGTTTGTTTGTTTGTTTCTCTCTTTAGTTCATAGCAACGGTATACTTTATAATTTTTTCCTTCCAAGACTTAGGTACTTAGGAATTCTTTCTGTGGAAGATTAAACTGTTTAACCTGTTTAACTAGGCATCTGTGACAAACATACTGAAAGCTCATAGACTGATCTAAAAGTGTTACATGTGGCAGTTTATAAAGTACATATTTTAGAGGAAAAGAAAAATAGATGTTACAGAAGTCACAAAATTAAAGGTTGAGATTTGCTGTGGCATTTCACTTCTACTTAAATTTGCGTAAGTATGCACACCTACAGGGTTTGTGCAACACTAAGGAATGTATTCAAGTGCATTTACTACTTCCTGCATATGTTGATAAGCTAACAATAATGTTTTATATTAGCTTTACTATATTTAGTTAGTACATTATGGGGTTGGTTTGTTAAATTAAGGGATTGGTTTGTGTTGCTGAAATACTTCCCTCAAGAAGAGCAAGGACAAATTATACAAACTTTGGGTTTGGTTTGAATATTTCTGGAAAGGGGGACTAACGTCTCTTTTTTTTTTTTTTTTTCCAAAGCATCCTACAGCCTAAAGCAAAGTTTTACTAAATTTTTAAAATGAGATTTTTAAGAAAGAGAATTCACCAGAATTAACACTATCATTGGGATATAGGCATTCCAAGATGAGCAGTTTAAAGGGCAGTATCTTTTCTAGAGAAATTTAAACCACTAGTCCTTTGAACAGTGCCTTATCCTTAATAAAGGCATGGGCTGTGCAAGGTTGTTTAATCAGTGTATTATCTAAGATAAATTTAGCTTTTTGGATAAAAGTGTGGTGACTACCTGTTTTGTATTGTCATGCCTGTCTGAACTATTGACTCTCCTTTTTACACAGCTAAGATGCTTCTTAGATGACCTAATTTGTATTGCTGTTGCACGTTAAAAGCACTGTCACCCACCTTGTGTGGGTGACAACTACATCTTTAATTATGGGCTTTTGAAAGAGTGCTTTAAGCTGAATTTAGGCTCTTTTCACTGGGAGATTAGTTCATATCTTAACAGTGCAGTCCATCTGGATGTTTTTGTCTTTGCCCAGTTGCATCTCTTGAGCATGTAATAGCAATTTACAGTTTATTGGAAAGAAGGTAAAAGTCACAAGCATGCAGTTTAAAAGATAGTGCTTCCCTTTGACAGTTTTAGTCTGTTTTAACCAAGTAAGTGAAAGACCAAGTTCACCTCTGAGCTGAGAAGAGTAGTATTTTTGTAATTTTGTTTAATTTGTTGCCTATTTCTTTGCATTATAATGTACACAGTGGTGTCAACATCAGTGGGACTGAGTACCATTTGAGAGAGAGACTGCTGTGCAGAGCTGCTTCTATGCTTACAAAGATAGTGTTGCATTGACACTTCTGGTCTGCGTATTACTGCGCAGTATGTAGGCCTTTGAGAAAATGCTAAAAACAATACGCAGTGTGCAAATAAGGCACTCAAGAACACTAAATAATGTCAAATATGTACTCTTAGGAACTGAGCTCAGGGTTGTAAAACGTTTAAATGGTTATTTTGTGGTTTCATATTTCTTTTAATTAACAATATTAAAACAAGCAGTAATGTATGTCTCCACAATTTATTTACACCCACCAATGAGGAACATCTCACTTATAAATAGAAGTTGGATCAAGTTTCTGTTCTTAAAGTTGGCTTTGCTCTTAAAACTGGGGAGACGTGGCACCTTTGAGAGATGATGGAGGTATATTAAGTAAACAGTTTGCCCATTTTCATGCAGAAATGAACGGACAGTTTTTCCAGCCTATTATGTACTAAACTGTGATTAAGGTATGAGTGATTCTTAATGGAGAACATGACTTCATTCTTTTAGTTTTCCCGCTTCTGAACATTGAGCTCTACTGTTTTTCAGGAGTGAGTATGAAAGTTCTTCAGGTCTCTGTCCTTACAGTCTCATCTCTCTCTTTTTTTTTTTTTTTAATGGGTATATAATTTTTTATTCTTTTGTTTGGTGTAATTTTTATTGCTGAGCAGAAGACTCATGTAAAGTTCAAGCCTGGATGTGATCTTGTGCATCTTGGTTAGAAAAGCATAGAACGGAGGTATGTGTACTTGATATAACCAATAGCCACATGTCTTTAAAGGATTATATTTGTGTGTTAAAGAAAGTGAGACTGGCACTAGCTATTTTGCAGAGTAATTATAGATATTATGCACTATTTCCCAGTGTGCACGTGAATGAAACACAGTAATTTTCTTTGAAGATTTAGGGGTGTACAAAACTGGACTTAAATTAACAACTTTCATTGTTTTAGCAGATAGAAATAGAAGGCAGTTTTTGAAGTAATCTGACACTAATAAGTAGTAGTGTTTGGAAGGTATAAATTACTTAGTTTTTGGATTTAAGCCCATTGAAAGTGCTGAAAAAAAGTTGCATGGTATATTACATGTGTATTAAAGATGTAGCAGAAAAAAATAAATCCACCCTTATGGAAGGAAAAGTTCAAAAAGAAGGCAAGCACTTCTGTTTCCTTATAGGCACTAGAAAAAAAGTCTTAGGGTTCACAGACGTTCATAATAAAGACTTTCATCCTGGCAGCAACGGGATAATTTTGCAGGTTTTAAGCTTTTAATATAATTCTGAATAAGAAATGAGAAACGCATAGGAGTTGGACTTAATGATCTTTATGGGTCCCTTCCAACACAGGATATTCTATGATTCTATGATTATTTTCATAATTACTTCCCAATTCTCCAGTATAATTTCAGACTGAGTCAAACTATTCAAATTTATCCTGGTGCCTAAGAAAGTTTATTGTGGATTGCAGGGGGTACCCTCTGCTTTCGGAAGTAACGAGTGCTTTTTCAGACAGAGCTGCATTCTTCTGTGTTGTTAGCTGTGCCTATTCAAATGAAGATAAAGATTTGAGAGGGATTTTTATGGCTTTTTTTTTCCATTTTAAAAATTCACCTCTCTCTGTATTTTTGCAAGTAAATCCTCATATTTTCTTGATCCGTTGCTGCCTTTACAGATTGGAATTATCAAATACCTTCTGGTGAAATTTCTTTGAATATTGGGAATAGCTGCCTTTGTACTGAGTCATGGCCTGTGTACGTACAAATAGCAATGTAGGCCTCTCTGTACTGAGAATTTATGTTACACAAACACTGTAGTCAAGTAAAGCTCCCTGAGAGCACCAGTTGGTCTAAAAGTTTACAGTCTCTTACTTCATTATATTGCTAATTATTTCTTTCATCCATGCCTTGCTGATACCTTTAATTTAGGATGAAAATAGGTTTGTGTGATATGTGCTTGCATTTCTAATTCTTATGCCATTTTCCATGGTCTATGGCTCTTCACCATGTACCGTGGCAAAAGAGCCTTATAATATGTAGTTCAAACGCATTTGAAATTGAGAAATTACGTAAAGTTTCCACCAACAAGGAAATACTGCTTTTGTTTATTTTGTCTGAATTCCCTTCCCTGAAAAACCTGCCAAAAACTCCTGGGCAGAGTGTGGTAGCAGACCGGAAGTCCCCTGTGGAAGTGATCTATTAATGTTAATTATTATCTTTTGCTTAAAGAACTCTGAACAATGTTACTTTTTATTCTTAGTCAACCTATACAGCAATAGCATGATTCCCTGTTTTTGTTTTGGTTTGGTTTTCTTTTTTAATTTCGATTTTGCACAAAGATAAAATTTGTAATAACGCTGATGATGATCAGTAGAGGATGTCTTTTCAATAAACAACACACATAAATTTTCTTGAACTAGGTGTCTGGTTTCCTAAAGGGTCATTGAAGTCAGGAGACCAAGTCAGGAGAAAGCTACAGCATATACACCAAGTAGCCAAATTACTGACAATCCTGCCTTCAGCAACCTTGGCATGAAAAAAAACAGTAAGGATGAGTGTTGGTTTTACTAGACTTCTTGCTTGTGTGACCTGAAGAAAACTGAATGTTAAAGTGCTGTTTCTGTTTACACACTTAATTTTGCAATTTCTCTCTCCTGCGCTGTGAGAATTTCTTAATTCCTTTACTGGGAATACAACTTTGTCCGTAAGCTATGATAAAATTAGTAAGTTTATTCAAAGAGAACTTATTTAAGGGTTTCCAGTGTTGCTTACTATTGTGTCTACTTGAGCAGCCTGTGTGATTAAATTTAGTGTATGATGTGTCAGATGAATAAATAAATATCCATGTTTTGCAGATGTGGAACTGAGACACTGACATTATGTAAGCAAGTGGCAGCTGGGGACAGAGTTCTGAGTTATTTCTGATCCAGATTAATGCCATAACCACAGGATCACCATTTCCTCTTTCAGTTCCTTTTTGATTTTCTGCCTAATTTCCTCTGTAAGTTTTTTTCAGGCAGATAGAGTATATTGCAATAAAGGAGATGAGAATCAGCCAGCCCCTTTGTGGTTATACCGAAGGTACTATATACTGGCCAAAAAAAAAAAAGAACAGGAAAAATAGCAGCTCAGAAGTCTTACTCATCTCACAATGTGATCACTTCTGATCACTTAAGCTAAACGAGGAAAAGAACATAGCCTATGTTTCCATTGGAGAGGTCTCAGAAAAATGATAAACAAAATTAGACTGAAAAATGATACCTTCCAAGTCAGCCAAAGCATGAAGGTATCATCTTGCTGTTCAACCTTAGATGTCCTTAATAGTCTGAAGGTCTTATGACACTTAAAATAATGACTGTGTCCTCTTCAAATTCTAGTTTGGTAACTGTTCAGATTCTTCTGTAACATCTGTGATTTCAACAGGTATTCTACTTTCACAGAACAGTTTCTGAAGGGTGCTAAAATAAAATTTATTGTATGTCAACCGAGAGGTTGAATGTGATATTAGTTGCAAGATGACCTCGTTCCCAGGGGGTAGAAAGAGAACCAGTGCATTGAGGGAAGAAGATGTTAAGGAAGTCTGCCCATTCTAGTTGCAGGTTTGTAATGGCAAAATTATTCATCAGCCACTACCAAGGAAACTGAGTGTGTCAGAATATACTAGCTTACATAGAGTTTAGACCCCCTGAGTGGTGTTCTACAAGAAAGCCAGAGAGGGACTTTTTGTTAGGGAGTATAGTGACAGGACAAGGGGTAGTGGTTTTAAACTAAAAGAGGGTAGATTTACATTAGATGTTACAAAGAAATTCTTTACTCAGAGGATGGTGAGGCACTGGAACAGGCTGCCCAAAGAAGCCCAGAGAAGCTGTGGATGCCCCATCCCTGGAAGTGTCGAAGGACAAGTTTGATGGGGCTTTGGGTAGTATGGTCTGGTGGAAAGTGTTTCTGCCCATGGCAAGGGGGTTGAAATTGGATAAGCATTAAGGTCACTTCCAACACAAAACCATTCTCTGATTCTTTTAGAAATCATATGTTTGCTAATTTAAGGTTGTTAGTTCGTAGGAAAACACTTGGCTGAAATGTTGTCTGAAAATGTAAGATTTTTTCGTTATTACTGGAAGACAACTGTATTCTGTTACACACTCTCGGATTTTCATTTATTCCTTTTAGACATTTTCATTGTTTACAGTAATCCATCCACTCTGCCTCCTGTTTAAAAAAAAGGCAAATAATGTTAGATTGTCACAGAAGATAAATTCAGATGTTTAAGTTAACATAACTCATGGTACCTCACGTTTCTATCATAGGTTCAAAAGGGGAAATGGATAATATCAGGATTTTTAGTGATAAGGTGTGTAACAGCAGGACAATGTTTGAGGGATGGTGTGCTGGTGAGGACTTTCACTCTGCTCCACGAGGTACTGGGTACGCTGCAGTGCATTTGAAATATTTATAGACCAAGACATGCCATTTGAGAAATAAACAAGAGGAACTAGAACCTTTGCCTCAGTTGCAGAGGTACAACATCATTGGCATAAGTGAGACTCGGTGGGAAGAGTCCTGTGACTGGAGTTGTTGTGATGGGCACTTAAAGGCCCATCAGGAGAGAGAGCCAGAGCAGGTGAGGAGGAGGGGTAGCATTGCATGTAAAGCAGGGGTTGGACTGTGCAGCACTTGCACTTAGGGATGATGTGGTTGAAAGCCTCTGGGTAAAGATTGGAAGAAAAGCTAATGTGGATGCTGTTGTGGGAGTGTACTATAGATCACCAAGCCTGAGTGATGACACCAATGTATTATTCTATAAGGAGTTAAGGGAAATGTCTAGATCAATTGCCTTTGTCCTTATGGACAACTTCAGCTTCCCCGGTGTTAACGGGGACTGTCATACAGCAGACACAAACAGGTCCAGGAAATTCCGGAAACATGAAATAACCTTCTTTTTTACATAGGTACTAAAGGAGCCGACTAGGAAGGATGTTCTCCCAGATCTGTTGTTTGTAAATAAAGATGGTCTTGTGTGTGAAGATGGTGGTGGCTGTCTTGGCCACAGCAATCATGAAATGGTTGAGTTTAAAATCTTTTGTGATAAAAAAGCTGTCAGCAGAGCTACTGCCATGGATTTTGAGAAAGCAGACTTCAGGCTGCTCAAGAAAATAGTAAGGTACCCTGGAAATCTGCTTGTGAGGGTGTTTGGGTCCATAAATACTGGTTACTTTTTAAGAGACATCTTTTAAGAGTGAAGGAACAAGCAATTTGAATGTGTTGGAAGTCAAGCAAGCAAGGCAGAAGGATGGTTTGGCTGAACAGATGTCTCCTGAAACTTAGGTAGAAAAAAAATATGTCCTGACTTAGGAAACAAGGTCAGGGAACGCCAAGGGACTAGAGAGATGCCAACTGCCACTGTAGGGAGAAAATTCTTAAAGCCAAAGATCAATTGGAGTCAAAGCTGGCCGGTACTGTGGCAGATAGCAGAGGGTTTTTTAAGTATATTAATGGTTATAGAAGGACTAAAGAGAACATAAGTCTGTTATGCTAACGGGTGAAGTTAAAGCAGGGATATTTAATGCCTTCTTCACCGTTTTTAGACTGCCTGGTAGACAAGGGGAAGGCAGTGGATATGTTTGATTTCATTATTTTATATGTATTTTATTATTTTATATTTTATTATTATTTTAGCAGAGCTTTTGGTACTGTCTCTCACAGTATCCTGAACAAAATGTCCAGCCTACAGCGAGATATGTACACAATACTGTGGGTGAACATATGGCTGAAGGGTCAAGCACAAAAAGTTATAGTAAATTGGGTAACAGGATGGCAGTTAGCCATTAGTGGTGTTCCTCAGGGCTTAATTTTAGGGCCGTTTCTCTTCAGTGTTTTTATCAACAACCTGGACTTAGTAAGGTTGCAGATGATAGTAAAATTGGAAGAGCCCTTGATTGCCTTAAGGGCCGAGAGGCCTTACAGAGAGATCTTGATAGGTTAGAGCACTGGGCAATCACCGTCTGTATGAAATTTAACGAGCAAATACCAAATTCTGCACCTGAGAGAGTGTATTCCTGGTGGTACGTATAGCCTGGGGGACAAATGGCTGGAGTGCAGCCCTTCAGAAAGTTCTCTGGGACGGTTGGTTGATGCTCAATATGAATTGACAGTGTTCCCTGTTGGCCAGAAGGGTCCACCATATCCTGGGGTGCATCAAGCACAGTACTGCTAACTGATCAAAATACGTGACGGTCCTACTATACTCAACATTGGTGCTGACTCACCTTAAGTACTGTGTGCAGTCTGGGGCTCCACAATATAAGAAGGATATGCAAATATTAGAATGCTTCCAAAGGAGGGCAACAAGGATGGTGAAAGGACTAGAGGACATGACTTATGAGGAATACTTGGTTTGTTCAGCTTAAAGATACTTGGTTTGTTCAGCTTAAAGAAGAGGAGACTGAGGGTTGACTTCATTGTTGTCTGCAGCTTCATCCTGAGGAGTAGAAAAGGAGGTGCTCATCTCTTGACTGGAGAGAGGATGCAAGAGAATGACTTAAAGCTGTGTCATGGGAAGTTCGGATCGGGTATTAGGAAAAAGTTCTTCATTGAAGGGGTGGTCAAGCACTAACAAGCTCCCCAGAGAAGTGGTCATGGCCCCAAACCTGTTAGTGTTGCAAGAAGCATTTGGACCAGTCTCTTAGATACTTGGTTTAACTCCTAGGTTCTGTGTGGAGTCAGTTGGAGTCAATCCTCATGGGTCCCTTCCAACTCAGAGTGTTCTGTGATCTTAACACTTTTCCCACCCCACAAAGAAATTGTTCCCCAGAAGGCTGGAATTTAGTCTGTTTCCTTTCTGTTGAGGAGAACTGCAGGAAGAACATTTTGTGGAGGATTAGCCACAAGATGGCAGTGAAGCAGATCACTGACAGCCACTCAAAGAAGCAAATGAAGTAGATGTAGGAAGTCAGCAGCATGCTCCTCTAGTCATAACAATGTTGGAATCTTTGCATGAAGTAATTTGCTGAATTAGGAATTTTTCTCCAATTTTGAAGCTGGTTTCTAATTAACTGCTACTGTCTCAGATCCCCCAGATTTTCACGTTATTTAAATTGAATTTTCCTAATTAGGGACACTAAGTACTCTTAAGTCAGTCCACCTCATAAAAGCCCTATCTTGTTGCCTGTTTCCTGACTTCTATATGTTTTATAGACCCGAACATATGAAGTAATCTGTTTTATATAGAGCTGCATAATTCCAGTTTGGCTTCTTGTAATCCCTTGTAGTGATTTTATATCATAGCTGTTTGTTATATGAATCCTTAGTGGTAATTAGTCTTGTAAATGTTTTCTTAACTATAATTTTAAATATAAGGCTTCTCCCTCAAGATGCTTAACTAGAGAGACAGGAGCTTTTGGTGAAAAAGTTATCACAGGGGGGAGTCTTTCAGTTCGTCAGAACTAGATGGCAGTGCTGTTGGGGTGGTGGAATCCATATTTCCCAGGGTGTCTGTAAGCCAGAGGATAAAGAACTTGCCCAGGATTTAAGTTACATATTTGATAAAAATTTTGTTTAAGAAGAAATTGGAGTCATACCCTTTCCCCTGACCACATGAGTACAAGTAAGGTGACTGGAGTGCTACAGAGCATGACTGTCTTAACCTCATTTAATAATTCATTTTCCTAAAAACATTTACAAAACAGAAAATCTGGGGTTCCCGTCTACTGCTGGGTGAACCTGGCCACTCTGGGGAGTCTGTCTGTCTTGATTCTTATCATTACAAAGCACAAAACTGAAGCCCAAGTTGGAGAAACCTTGGGAGAGCTGAGTTTTGACTGAATTAGCCTTGAACTGAGTGAAGCTGGCCACTTTGTGTCCAGTGTTCCAACTGCTGCACTGTGAGAGACTGCAGAAATAGATGCATGGGAAGGTCACCCCAAGTAGTGAAATGAAACAAAAGGAGTGTACAGTTTGTTGGGTTTTGTTTGTTTTCTGAGGGTAGGGATTTTGTTATTGTATGCTCAGTATCAGAAAAAAATACATATATTATTTGGCCACCAAAAATATGTTGTTAGAAATAATGTGTAAGATAATACTGTGTTGAGAAGATGGCACGAGGTGACTAGCTGCAATTGAAGGTTCCTTGTCCATGTGCCATAAAGACAGCTGTAGAGGTGGTCTCCCCTCTGTGAACAAAGGAAAGCTTTAGTTTTACTCTGAGGTTCCCCAAATTTACTCTGAGGTTCCCTGAAATATGTAGTGCAATAAGGGTTGGACCCTATGTGAAGCAGGTGGCTGGATGGATTTAATGGCATCTATTGGACTAAGACTAACCTAACTTTATTGTGTCACAGGAGGGAAGTTGGGGGGGCAGACACAACAAGTACGTGGATTTTGTAAGCCTACAGTTACTTAAGGGCTGATGCAATCTACTTGTGGGTTAGAAAACAGGAGGACAAACATGGAGAGAAGTGTACATCAGTGAATTTCCTGCAGCATGGGGATGTTACACCCACTGCAGGGAAATTGTGTGCTCATGAGAGGGTTGCCTGTCTGTTCAGGGGTTGCCAGGAGCCAAGTCAGCCCAATGCAGGGAATGCTGTCCTCACTTGCTCTCCAGAGTTCTTAGCAGTGGAAAATCACTGGGAGACGGGATCACCCTTGCCAAACTCCTCTGCCTGTGATGTTTCTGGAATGATCTTTGCCCTGGTGCCTTTCAGTAGGAAAGCAACAGAAGGCAGGGAGAATTTGCCCTTGTTGAGTTTCCCACTTGCCTTAGACCCACTGACAAATCACTTTGAGTACAGACTTATGTGTTCATAGAAGCTGGTTTAACTCCAAGGGGGAGCTAATGCAAAAAGAAAAGCATCAAAACCTACGCTGTACAGAAGAAACAGTGTGTGCTCTACATCAAAAAGGCAAAATGTCTTTAACTGAATAGATGATAAAATATTTCCTTGATCAGTAGAGTTCTTTTGTAAGGATAGCGACTGCTGGCAGTTATTGCTGCTTACAGGACGCTAACCTTTAACAACTGGGAGCGAAGTCCATGAGGAGAGGTCTAGTTGGGCTGCTCTAGTGTTCTGGTCGGTTGGAGCCAGAACCGAATTTTGGAGAGAGGGGGAAATGTTAAAGGTCTAAGGACAGCTTGAGCACTTAGGCAACGTGGCTCTCCCCAGAGCAGCTGGCAGCGGGGTGGGGAGGCTCAGCGGTCCTCACCCAGCCCGTGTACAGAAGGCCGCGCTGTTTGCAGCTCTCTTGAGGTTTGCGTCCTTTTTTTAGACGTCGTTAATTAAAAAGCGAGGCACAAACCCCACCTTAGGCAGCCCGCTAAGTACACGTTTGCGAAGGCCGTGCTGTGACGGTCCCTCCCTGCCCACGCCCTCCGCTTGCAGCCTGTGGCCGAGCTCGGCTCCGGGCCCCCTGGCATCGCCGGTGCCTCCCGTACACATGGCGCGGGCTGCGAACCCCCAGGGACCGCGCCGCCCGGGAGCAGGGGGCGGCTCGGGGCGAGGACGTGGCCGCCGTGCTCCCTGCGGTCCTGCGGCCGGCCGCGCCCCGGGCCAGGCGGCGCTGTGCCGGGGCGGCCTGGGGAGCGCGGGGTGGGCCGAAGCCCGGCCTGCGGGGGGGGGGGGGGGGGGCTGCCTGCGCCCCCGTCTGCGGGAGGGCGCCGGTAGGGGCGGGGCTGCGGCGGGCACCACCTCCTTCGGTGTGCGCCGGCGTGGCCGCGATTGGCTATGCGGGCGGTGACGTTGCGGGACTGCGGTTGTCCCGTGGAGCGGCGCGGGGCCTTCGCTGCGTCGCTTTAAAGGGGCCGCGCTCGCGGCAGCCCCGGCGTCGGCGCTGGCCCCGAGGCGCTCCCGAGCCGCCGGTGCCCGGCTCCGATCGCGGCGGGTGCGCGGGTCTGGGAGCGCGCCTACGGGCACCGGCGGGATCCGGGCGCGCCCGGGAGGTTCCGAGCCGGTAAGGAAGGTCTGGGGGCTGAGCGGGCGTGAGTCGGCACCGGAACGGCTGGCGCCGGGACCGGGAGGTAGCAACCCCGGTCGAAGACTCCGAGCGGTGCGCGGGGGAGCCGGGTGCCTGCTCCGGGGGGCGCCGATCTGCCGGGACCGGTGCCGGTGCCGAGAGGTGCCCGCTCGGGAGGAGTCTCCGGCGGCTGGTGCCGGTCCTGGAAGGCACCGATCCGGCGGGGCTACCCGAGGAGCGCTGAGGCTGGTGCCGCTCCCGGGAGGTGCCGGTACCCGGCAGGAGCCTCCAGGCACCGATCACGCGTGAGGCAGCCCTGCCGCGGCTGTCGCCGGTACCGGCGGGTCCCGAGGAGCGGCCACAAGGGAGCTGGCACCGGCACCGGCACCTGCCCTTCTCCTTGGCGGCGGGCAGCGGTTCGGGACGCGTCGGTCTCGGACTCGGCGCAGCGGCCGCTGTCGGTGCCCGCCGGCCCCCGGGGACGCGTGTGCCCGGCGGCAGCGGCGGCGCCGGGCCGGGCTCTGGGATCTGATTTTGAACTCTGCAAAGCAGCCACCATCTGTCTGGATCCGGCATTCGTCACCTCCCAAGTGCAGCGTTTCAGGGCCAAAACAACCTGCTTCGGCTTTTTTTTTTTTTTTTTTTTCAGAGTCGAGGTGGCAGAGAGCGGTGCTTTGGCCCTGACGCTTGTTTCGGGAGCCTTTGGCTGGGAGCACGCTGTGTTTTGCTTTCTGCTAGACAGAGCAGGGGAAGAAAGGAACATCCCATCACCCAGAGTGACTGGAGTGTCTGCAATACCCCATCTGAACGCATGGGAAGGGAGCTAGGAGGACAAGTCCTGGCCTTAGTGGCTGCGGGGAAGGTGTTTTAATTTGCTCTTGCAAAAGGAATTCGGGGAGCAGTGAGAGCTATCGGGTACAGGACGCTGTGGAGGGGAGGACAGGAATTAGGCACCACACCGTGCAGATGGGGTGAGGGCTGGCTGAGATGTGCTGCTCTGAGCTCCAGTGTTTGGTTATTTGTTACTGGTTTGCTCATTAGCTTCTGGTTCAGGAGCTGTTTGAAAAATGGACCGAGCCAGGGACACAAGCAGGTCTGATTTAATTCCAGGAGCAGCAAAACTGTCCAGTGGTGCTGGTGTCTGTGCTAGAGAGGAATATTTTCCTCTCCTTTGCTTTTGGGGCAACAGGACTCTTGTTTTTACTTTCATACCGTTCTAGTGGGTGGTCAAACAAGTCTTCCAAAGGTTAATGGCTGGATTTTGAATTTTAAAAAAAAGGTTGTACGCTCCAGAAACATCAAATGGTTTGATAAGCTTAAAAACGTCAAAAACATACGAGCAGATGAGTAGAGTAAGCAGGGTGATTAAAATCTGCTTGAGGGACTGTTCTTACAACTGGGAAATGCCCCAGTGCCCCATTTGCTTTCAAAGCTCAGAAGTAGCCAGCTCTGAAACCAGGTGCTGATCCCTGTCTGCGTTTGCACAGGGCCTGATCCTGCAGCAGAGGGTGAGCGTGCAGCACAGTGCTGCTCTTCTCCCTGCAACTTGTCCTGCATTGAACCCGTTATGGGATTAAGCCCTAAATCCCATGGCAGGGTGGAGTTCCCCTGGGATGCACAGCAGTAACTGTGGAGATAACAAGGGAGGCAAATACTCCTGGTTTCCAGCCTTTCCACTCTGGGCTTCTGTGAGGCAGAAAGATGCCTGAGGATGACTGGAGGGACAGAAAACATCAAGATTTTAGGGATAAACTACCCTGGGAAATTCTTCTGTCAGTGACACCAACAGCTCACTGCTTTTATCAGGCGTATTTTGACCCTCATCCTGAATTGCTTGTTTAACCCTTTGTGTTTCATTTTCTGTTTCAACATTCAGGCTTTGAATAATGTTAGGAAGCACGGCCACTTTTATTTTATTTTGGAAGGACTTCTTTTTTACAGAAGGTGGAAGGACACTCTTCCAGGAAGCAGTTGCTCGGTGAGTCATCTCCGTGTATAAATAGCTCTGGTGGGAGCGGTACCATGGCTTGCTGCTTCATGGAGCCGTGAGGTGCAAAGTTGTGGAGGGATTTGGTCATCCGCACCACCACAAGGGAAGCCTGGGCTGCCCCCCAGCCCATACAGAGTCAGCTGTGCCCACCCTGCCTGCTAGCACCACAGCCTCCCCATGCTCCTGGCTGTATTTGTCAGAGTACTTCAGAGCTGGGACGTTTGTTGAGTATTTTGTCTTGTCTCTACTGCCTTCCACCTTGTGGCAGAGTCTGGGTTTAATGTGGCTGTTGCCAAATCTTGGAATGTAGCTACAGTTCAGCCTGGTTATCTTTAGATGGAGAGAAAAAGCATCAATCTCTTAAGAAGATTTAATTCTGATACCTCATATTTCCAAATCGTAAGGAGAAAACAGCACACGGGAAAAACATGATTTGTCCAGCCTTACCCTGAAGGCCAGCAGTGAAAAGTCCCATCCTGGATCTTTATTCACAAAATAACACTGTCTTAGATTTTATTTCCTCCTCTCATACAAGTAATGCACATATTGATGCAATTAATAGTGGTGTCAAGGAGGGCTGAGATTGGAAGAGGCCTCTTGCTGAAGCATGGCAGGGACAATCATATCTCCTGCCACTGGATGGGGCAGCAAGAATCCAAGTTGACACTGAAAATGGTCCAGTGGTCTCATGCTTCTGCCACAACCTTGGACAGTCCAGGAAAGGAGAGTATCTGCTCAGAGCAAGGGGTGGGATATTTCATTGTCCCCAGATGCTTCATTTTCCTGTCTGCCAGATTTCATCTCTGAACATGTCTGCGGGTGCTCGAGTGGGTTGGAGGGAATGGGGGATGCTGCTGCCTGAGCACTCACCTCAAACCCCTGGGGCTGGTCTGAGGCTCTTCAGGGTAACAGGGACGTCACTGCAGTGTCAGTGCTGGCAACACTGGGAGCAATGAGCCTGGTGGAACAACTGATTTTGTTTTCCAGCTGATGGACACAGCTAGATTTATCCCCAATGGGGCTATTGATGTCCATGGCACTTCAGTGAGAGTAAAGTGATGTCACTGAAGGGAGGAGCTTGCAATGGGGCAAATTCACATGAGACCTGGGTGGCTAATGGTCCTTCAGACCTCATGCTGGTCAGCTCTAAAAGGATGACAAGCTAAAATGAACCAACCTGGCTTTTCTCCAGCTCATAGATTTGTGTTTGTGTGTTTGTTTTTGTTTTGTTTTCAAATATTTATAACAAAACTTTAATTTGGGAGAGATGACTACATATAAGGGGATTGGGGAACCTCAGATGACAAACGCTAAAGGGACTATAAACTACTATAAGATTTCTGTTAATATCTATGTTCAACCTCATCTGCCCATGTGTGGAATCTGTTGAAATCTGTTCTGTTTTCTGTTTGCAAAATACAAAAATCTTAGACCCAAGAAAGCTCTTTCAGGAGTCAGATAAGCTTGTTATAGCCACATCATCTCTTATAGCTGCCTGTAACTGCTGTCATCCATGGGGGCTCTAACCAGCTGTTCCAGGGCTCTTTCCATGTGCCTGTGACTTGCTACCATAATGCATCCTTATGGTTTGAACCAAAATTATTTTTTCACTGTTGACGCCACTTTAGAATTAAAAGGAAAAAAATGCAATTACTCTTCCACACACATTTAATACTTTTTTTCTTGTTTCTTTTGATTAGGACTTGAAAATCACAATGACTAATTTTACCTCCAGGCTGTCTGTAACTTCATTTTGTTTCAAGTCGTGTCTGTTAATAAGCATCATCTTTTGATGGAAAATTTTAACATAGAAGTTAGTTTGGGCAACCTGACCTAGTGGAAGGCATCCATGCCCATTGTGGGTGGGCTGGAACTGGATGATTTTTAAGGTTCCTTCCAACCCAAACCATTCTATGAATCTGAGTAACTAGATTTTGGTTTGAAGGTTTCATAAAAAGTTGCTTTTACAAAATTTTAAACTGGGGTTTAATTTTCAGTGACCACTTTCTTTTGCAGTATGCTATATTTGCTTTGCAGTTATGTTTTGTTTTGGTGGATTCAGCAACTGTGGCCAAAATAGCCTGATGCTAGAATTAAAACTAGACACATCCCGAATAAATCACCTTCAGATAACAAACTTCCTATTGTGATGCTAATGTCAAAAAAAAAAAGAACATTGAAATCCTCCTAGCTTCAGCTAAGATGCGGTACTAGCAAACAATTGAAATTTCCCACTTCCCAGTATGTTTTTCCTTATTCTGACTGTCTGCCAAAGTTCCCAAAGAGGTTGATCTGTGAGGTTTAGCATTCTGAGCTTTTCTGTCACTCTGTTTTTATCACTATGGACCACAAGAGGTCGGCACAATTCAGGGGAAGTAGTCTGGGGCCTGACTTTGCTCTGGGGTGGCAGACTGGCATGTCTTTACTGGAGCTGCCTGAGCCCTTTTTTCATTCCAAGATAATGACTCCCTTTAAAAAAAAAATATTTTATATATATATATATATTTTTTTTTTAATTAAAAACGACCCAAACTATACTGGAAGAAAATCAGGACAATCACGGAACAGGACATGTTGGCAGGGTATATTGCTGAGCTGGATCCTTTAATATGTGACAAAGCCTGAGCACTTGGGAGTATTAAGGGGGCTCAGGTGCATGGCCACTCACCCTGCTCTCTACAGAGTCATTTAATTGTTTATTTCCTGGTATAAAAGGTTGCGAGCTTGGAAGCTCACTGCAGGACATAGACAACTCAGCGCACCACTCCACGTTGGCAAGCTGGAGCCACATGTTTCTGAGTGCACTGTGACTTCTGATACAGTATCCGAAGGTGACAGACAGGGAAAACAAAGTGATTAACCAACATCACCCTTGTGGTTTGCAGTGAGGAGACCAGCACAGAGAGCCCTAAACAGGACCTTCATCAAAGCGGTGCTTGGAGAGTGATGGTCTTAAAATGAAAAGGTGCTGTGAGGGTGTTGGGCTGCCATGCCTGTTTAAGGTCAGTGTGATTCTCATCTGTTTTGACCTCTCTGTCTCTTCTCAGGGTCAGGGAGCAGAAGTAAAGTATCTGTCCTGCACATCTCTTGACACACATGAGATGTGCACAGAGACCAGCTGGGGGCAGTCAGCAGATGCTGCTGGGTTCAACACTGAGAGGCTGGGGCTCTCTGGCTTCACACATTGTCAGCAACATGGTTTTACTTTGTTTTTAGAGACAGGCAGGCCCCAGCTCTGAGTTACCCTGGGCCTCTTGGGAGCCCATGGTGCCTGCAGAGCCCAACCCAGAGGCAAACCACGTCCAGGTGACAGAGCAAAAATTAACCTGCAAAGTCTTTTCCTCTTAGGAAGAGCCAGACTTGTCCTTGAACAGGTGAGCCTACAAGAAGGAGCAGCAAGAGGGGTTTACAGGGACACAAATCCCGTTTTTCAGCTGTGACAGGAGTGGGGTGGGGAGCAAACTGCTCCGTCCCCTCCACAGGACCCTTGCTGCACATAAACTCCCCAAGGCTAATGCTGTCCATGTCCTTTGGAAGGACATGTATGGCGGTAGCTTAGCACACCAACCACCTTGACTGCAGTAAAGGAATTGGCAGTAGCAAAATGATCTCTCTGTAGGAAGAATAAACACCTTAGAGTTAGGGCTAAGGTATGTCAGCAGTGGACTACCCCCCCACCCAACCCTCAGCGGGGTTAACAAGCGACATGGCAAAAGACAGGCAATGATAACTTAGCTAAGAAACATTGCTCTGTGGAGTTGGCAGCCTCTTGCTATTGTGTTTATTGCCCTCACTGTGCTGGGTCCAAAGCAAAGCGCCTTGGACTAACTGTTGGGCTTTACTCTTCCACCTCACAGGGTGTTGGTATGGCCAGCTCCCAGCCTCCAAAGTACCTCCTCATCTTCGACTTTGATGAGACCATCATCAATGAGAACAGTGATGACTCCATCATCAGGGCAGCACCAGGGCAGGCACTTCCAGAGCACATCCGGCAGACCTTCTGTGAGGGCTTCTACAACGAGTACATGCAGCGTGTCCTGACGTACATGGGAGACCAAGGTGTCAAGATGGGGGACTTCAAGACTGTATATGAGAACATTCCCCTGTCCCCTGGCATGCCTGACCTCTTCCAGTTCCTCTCCAAGAACCATGAAGTCTTTGAGATCATCCTCATCTCCGATGCCAACATGTTTGGCATTGAATGCAATCTGAGGGCAGCTGGTTTCTACTCTCTCTTCCGCAAAATCTTCAGCAACCCATCCAGCTTTGACAAAAGGGGGTACTTCACCTTGGGGCCCTACCACAGCCACAAGTGCCTTGACTGCCCAGCCAACATGTGCAAACGCAAAATCCTAACAGAGTATCTGGCAGAGAGAGCCCAGGAAGAGGTGGAGTTTGAGAGGGTCTTTTATGTGGGAGACGGTGCCAATGACTTCTGCCCTTCTGTGACTTTGACTTCAGCTGATATTGCTTTCCCACGGAAGGGTTACCCCATGCACCGGATGACGCAAGAGATGGAGAATAAGCAACCTGGAGCTTTCCAGGCCACTGTTGTTCCCTGGGAGTCAGCTACAGAGGTCACCCGCTATCTCCAGGATGTCCTCAAGAAGTGTTGAAGATAGCTCAAAAGAGGCTTGTTTACCATAAGCATCTGGGAAAGGAGAGTCCTGGAGGGGTCAGGTCCTGTACTCCATGATCATCTGGCACTACTCACTGGGACTCTGATTCCTGGGCTGCTTTCCTGCCTTCCTCTCCACGCTCCTTTCTCCCCAGTAGTAAAAGCACTTTCTCTACCCACCCCTCACCCCAGCCTTTCCCTTTTCCATTGCCATGTTGAGATGACGTCTTCTCTATGCAGCTTGGACATCAACTCCAGTGTCGGTGCTTGACAACACTAACAGCGTGGTTTTTGTTTTTTGTTTTTCCCTTTTAACTTCACAAGAGCAATTCTTTAAAATCCAGAAGCCAGCTTTCCTGAAGGCTGAGCCCTGCACATGCTTCCTCTCGACTTTACCCTGCTCTCCTCCTGCTCATCTTTGCTTGCCACGCAGAAACTGCGTGCTGTCACCTTCAACCTGATGCTATGAGGGCTCCTTGCCTCTTCAGGAAGCTATTAGAAATTTAATCCATGAAATTTGTGCTGCCCAGGCTCCACAGCTTGCCATACACTTCACACCTCCTTGCTCAGCTGGTGAGCCTTTTGCTGGAGATAATTGTTGCTTAAGACTTTATTTTCTGGGGTGGGGTGGGTGTGGGGAAGAAGAGTAGCAGAAAGCCTTTTGGAAAGGTGGTACCTTGCAAAAAAAAAAAAAGTATATATATATATATCTCCTATGAAGAAAGGCTGAGAGAGCTGGGGCTCTTCAGCCTAAAGAGAAGGCTCCAGGGTGGCCTTACTGCAACTTTTCAGTACTTAAAGGGGACTTATAAAGAAGACAGAGAGCAACTTTTTGCTGAGTCAGATAATGACAGGACAAGGGAGAATGGTTTTAAACTAAAAAAAAAAAATAAAAGAGAGGGAGATTTAGATTCACTGTTAGGAGGAAATTCTTCATTCAAAGGCTGGTGAGGCACTGGCACAGGTTGCCCAGAGAGGTTGTGGGTGCCCCATCCCTGGAGGTGTTCAAGACCAGATTGGATGAGGCCCTGAGCAACCTGATCTGGTGGGTGGCATCCCTGCCCATGGCAGGGAGGTTGGAACTGGATAATCTTTAAAGTCCCTTCCAACCCAAGCCATTCTATGATTGTTTAGCTCCCATTGCCCCCACCCCACTTTCCCAGGGTATGGGCACAAAGGCCATGTCCCACTACAGGGAAGAGGACCTGACTTCACTTTCTTCTTCCACCCGCTGCTTTCACTTCCAGGGCAGAAGGTCCCCTGCATTCTTGATGCAGACAGGTTCCTCCACATTGAGACAGTCTTACCAGCTGTCTACTTGTGTTTGCTGAATTGTATTGACTCCCCTGTGACTTCAGGTGTGACCTGGTCAAGAGGTGCTGAAACTACCCACCAGCTGGAGAGGGAGGTGTGGTGCTTTGGCATTTCTCCTGGTACTGGATCCCTGGAGGCTAAACCTTCTGTGCCCTCCTGCCCCACTGCAGTATTAATTGCCCCTTCTAATTGCACTCTGCAGGGGGGACCTGCAGCATTTGTTGCTCTCTGGTGTTGGCTTTTCCTGGATTTATCCACAGCCTTAACGGCCCCAGAGGGTGATTTGTAACTACTTCAAAGCATAGAAATCCTGGCAACAAATCTGAGCGGTAAGGAAATAACCAAAGCAGCCCTGAGTTGTTCCTCATTTATTTAATTTTTCTCTCTCTTTGTTCTTCCTCTTCTGGACCCTGTTCAACTGTGTGGAACTCAAAGCCATGGAATTAAAAAAATACATATATATGTATATAGATATATATCTATATATTACAGATACACAGTTTATTTTTATCCAGAACATAAACCTGGGTGTGAAATGGCTGAAATGGCTGTGAGGTGCATGTACATGGCATTTCTCTTCCTTGGACTGCTGAAGGAGGCAGACAGGGTGGGGGTGGGAGGGCACAGGGAATGGGGCTGGGTTACAATTATACAAATAGTGTTCTGCAGCATCTTTTGGCTCAGCTTCTCACCCCCCCCCCCCCCCCCCCCCCCCGCCCTCTCCCCATTACTCAAGCAGCTGGGCACAACAAGCATTTTCTTTGGGGTTACTGCTAGAGTGCTTCTGTCCTCCTTGCACCCATGATCATTCATGATTTCTGAGCTTTGGTTCTGCTATACCCTGGGGCCTCCCAGAGAGCATCACCAGGGCTAGTCCAAGGGATTTCAGGCTTGCTGCCCTCCACGTTTCAGGCAGCATGAGTTGCCCTAGTGCTGAACCTTTACCACATTATCAGCAGTGATTTCTGGTGTAATTAAAAAATAAAACATGGGTGAGAGAGGTGCAGGGAGCAGGCAGTGGGGATGCACTTGGTGCTGGAGGCTGCCAGGGTGCAGCAATGAGGGTCACAGCATCTGAGATGGAGCCCCAGCATGGCTGCCCTCGCCATGCTGCAGCAAAAGCTTTGAGCTGTGCAGAACACCATCTGTGCAAAGCCAAAATTCAATGCATAGCAGAGCCCTCCACACCTCCTGCAGCCTCAGCATGAGTGGATGCAGCTGAGCCAGGTGGGTGATCAGGGGTTGCGGGTGCAGAGGGTGCCTACCCCTGGCACTCAGAAGGGCTCCACATAATTGCCAGGGAAGAAACCTACTTCCTCGCCCATGACACCCTCACACCATCCATCCGAGTACCTCCGTGTGACGTAGATGAGGGCCCCGGGCTGGAAGGAGAGCTCGTTGTCCTTCTGCTGTGCATAGGGATAGAGGGTCACCACTGTGAGAAGAGGGAGAGAAATGCCATGGAGCAGGACAAGGCCAGCTCCAGGACAACTCACCACCAGGGAGGGCAGGAGAGAAGGTGTGAGCCCCTCCGTGCTGTCCTCTAGGGGGAGCACAGTTGCTCCCTTGGTGCTGTGGATGAGGTCAGAGGCTCAACGGGGCAAAGAAATCTGGTGGATCCTGGTGGACCTGAACCTAGAGCTGCTGTACCTTTCTCCAGGTAGCTTGCTGGGACCCAGGGGGGCTCCTCCACATCTGGTGGCAGTGGTGGGGTGAAATCTTCAAGGTCAGGCAAAGCTGGTGGTGGCAGCAGCAGTGGCTCGAGGTCATCAGAAACTGCAAATTCCCCCCCAAAAAAGCAATGGGGGAAAAAGGGCTCCACATGGAACAGGGGCCGCATGCAACAGTTGTGTCCCTGTTTCCCCCATGATGAGCACCTCTGAACCACCTCAGCACTCACCTGGGGGGATGATGTCCAGTGGAGGTAAGGCCAGGTCCCCCAGCGGTGGGGGGGGTAGGTCTGTGGGGAGAGGTGAAGGTGGCAGGACAGTGGCTGCAGCCAGGGGAGGTGGCCCTGGGAGGGACAGGAGTGCTGGTGCTGCAGGGATGCCTTCACCAGTGTCTCCCAGGGCTCCAGTTGAGCTGGGGGTTCAGAGGCAATGCCAGGTCAGAGGAGCCAGGCCAGATCTGCGGCTCAGCCCCTTGTCTTTGAACACAGACACCTGCCCCATGCCAGCACAGGGTGACACCCACTGTGGTCACCATGGTCAGGGACCTCAGCATCTGTGTGCTAACCCTGTGCAAACCATTTCCTCACTCCATGCGTCAGTTTCCCCATTATGTACCCTCTCTTTAAAGGTATTTTTGTTCTAGAGATGAGCACTGACTAGAGCGGTGAATCTCAAACTCCCCAAAACCATATATATATGTATTTATATATATACATATATATACATATATATATATACACACACACACACATATATGTATATAAAACCAAAACCTCTCTGCAAGTGGAAGCTCCCCAGAGCAGCAGGGTGACCATGGCTGCCCCAGGCCCACTGACCCCTGGGCCTTTCAGAACCGTGCCTGTACCTGACTGATGTCAGAGAGGAGGTGGACGAGGCTGTGGAGAGCTTTCCCAGAGGAACCACAGGTGGTTGTATGGGCTCAGGGACACGGGTGCTCCTCCTGAAAGCAGAGTAGCCACTGAGCCCCCTTCCTCCTCCCACTGCACCTCCTTTACAGAAAGTGCCTTGGCATGGGGTTAGGGACAGGACACCAATGACAGCAGCATCACATGAACCTGTAGTGCACTTTGTGGCTGTGTAACCACCATTGCCACCTGCTCAGTGACACCAGCATTGTGTTGGCCCTGATGGTCACAGCTGGTCCAGAAAGATAAAGTCCCCACTGCTGCACCCCCTTCCCCCTGCCCCTGGAAGCCTCACCCCAGGGTGCCTGCAGACTGTGTGGTTGACTTAATCCCTTTCCGAGACAGGGTGCCTGTGCGGGAGAGCTGGGTGCTGTGGTCCTGCAGGCAGAAGGAAACACGGACACATGACAAGCACACTGCACCCCGATGTCCCTGTGGGCAGCAGCATACCTGTGCTCTTTGCTCCACCCTTCCCCAAGGGATGCTGCCAGGTGGTCCAGGGAGCTGGGAGCTGCCCCAGCTGACGGAAACAGCCAAGCAGCAGAAAGTGCTGGTGCTGCAGTGCTGTATTGCCACCGTGGGAACAGCAGCTCCAGCACCACCACTTCCCCTCTAGCCCCGTGGTGGTTTCACACTGTTCATGTACTCGTGATTCCGCTGAACACCGCCACCACCCTTCCCCCCCAGCACCTTCTGGCAAGGGCAGCTGATGAGAGCAGTTTCGGTGCTGAAAAAGCACTGTGGGAGTGAGAGCACAGCGGCTCAGCCCTGGCCCCAGCATTGCTGCCAGCCTTGGCCAAGCAACTCAAGCATTGTGTGTCTTTCTGGCTGCATTTGACCATGCCCTATTCTCCTCCTGCCCCAAGATAGGACCACTGAGCCCCAGTGGGATGAGTTCTGGGATGGGCTGGGGGAGAGTACAGACAGACCCCCCCACACACACACTTCTCCATCCAGGAGGGGTTTGAGCCCATCTGTGCACCCACCAGCATAACCCCAGGTCACTGGGGACTGAGAAAGCCCATCTGAGCCTCCACCTTTCCATGGGACATCCTCCTCATGCTGACCCCATCACCAGGCTGACCTTTATGCCATGACCAATGTCATCCAGGATGCTAAAGTTGAGGGGTTTCCTGTAGTAGGGCTCCAGGCAGGGTGGGCTGGGAGGTGACATGATCTTCTGGTGGGCTGGAAACCTCTTGCTGATGGTCAATGAGCCAATCTCCCGTCGAGAAACTTTCTCCTTGTGCATGTCAATCCTCTGTGGAGATGGCATTATCACCACCATCCCCTCCTGGGTTCTCCCCGCCTCTGCTGCCACCTCCAAGTCCCACCAGCCCTTCACAGACCTCCCCACATCTCCCTCTCCCTGCCTATAAAATAAGCCAGAGATCAGGCCTAATTCAAGCTTCAGCCTGATCCCGCTGTCCTGTGTGGAGCCCCCATAGAAGTCATGGGGTCAGAACCAGCTCTTCTACATCTCATCAAGGCAAGCAATGCCATTGATGCCACCATATCCACCTGCAGTGGATTTGGCCTTTCCTAAAACGGAAGAGCAAAGGCATAAGACAATGGTGAGGAATTTGCAAGTCTCAGCCACTTTCCTGCTGCTTCCAGAGTGACTGCCAGGTCCCTTCCATGGCAGTAAAAGCTCCAGGCAACTTTCAAGTGTCAGGAAGAAGGTGGGTGGTTGCAGAGCTCTGCACCAGTGTCCTCAGGCTCCAAGAGGATAACACCAGTTTCCATTGAGGGGAGAAAGCAGGTAAAGCAACACGACTGCTCCACACTGCAGGTGGCTTCACAGGTGGCTCCCATGGTCCCCTTCACCATTACTTGCAAACACCCACACTGAGACAGTGCCTGCTCCCTCCCACCCCCCAGAAGACAACGGTTTCTGAGCCCCAGGTGGACTTGTCCTTCAACAACCTGTTGGGTGACCACCATCACCCTGGGGTGAGAGATCAAGCACTGCAAGATGCTCTGATGGGCTCTTGAAACCATGTTGAAGGATGGTCTCCAGTCCTTTTAAGCTGTCCAAATATTCTCAATAACAGTCCCTTTTTCTGGAGACCACCCCACCCTTTTCAGGGCCCAAATCTCACAGCAACATGGACCCAACATGAAATGTCAGTGGTTGGAGAACAGACACACCTGAGCCACGCAGCTGATGTTGGCCTCCACCTTCCGCAGCTCGGCCACCTGCAGGTCTAGCAGCTGGAGCAAAGTGGTGGCCAGGCTGCTGACCTGGTACGCTACACTGGCCAGGGACTGGGTGCTAAATGCCATTGTCTCCTCCAGCGCCTTCTGCTTATCACTCGCCTGGAGGGCAAAACACACCTGGTGAGCCAAGCTGAGACAGCTGATACCACACCACGTCACGTTCACCCTCCTGCCACCATCTGCACGCTGGGGTCATATGGAAGTGAAGATGCTTCTTCTTTCCAAATGCATCACAGTTCCTACAGCTCAGCCAGCAGGACTCAAACACCAGACAGTCAGCAGTGCTCAGCTTTTCTGGCACTGAGATGATGGTGACTCCTCCCTGGACAGGGACAGCACCGTCCTGGTGCAGTGGCACAATGCAGGGTTCTGCCATGCATGAGTGATGCCACCAAGAGAGGATCCTTTAAAGCACAAGGGGACCCCGTTGTCAAGACACTCTCCTCAGCATACAGGGCCAAAGCAACCCTTTTCCCTTCTACTGTATCCCAAAAGCCCCTGCCCCACCTTTCCTTCAGCTGGTCACAAGGGGATCAAGGCAGGGAGGAGGAGGAGGGAAGCTGATGGCAGCAGAGCTTTGTGCCCACTCTACATCAGGACATGTGGTGGGGGCGAGCCCTGTGCAGATACCCAGCTTGCCCCTGTCCTGTGAGGAGACACCTCCACAACCCCAGGGACAGCTTGAGCTGGTGTTCATGGTCCCCTCCCTGGTTATCTCTGATGGCAAAAACCCTTGGATGACTTTCCCTTTGTCCCAGTCCTAATTCTGAGAGCTGAGCAGAGAAGCATCTGTGGAGCATTACGAGAAACCAAAGCACGCGATAAACCCTGAGAGCTTTCACTGCTGGGTAGGAAGTGAGTGGGGAGGCTTGAGCTGCCATCACCAAGAGTCTTCACCATCACACCACCCTCCCCACCCCCCACCCTCATCCACAAGTACCACCATCTCAATAAGAAGCTTGATAAGGCTCCTAGCTGACTCCGACATCACAGTTCACCCCATGTTGTCCCTCAACGCCCTCACCTGCACATAGTTGCTCTCGCAGTAGTCAGCGACCCGGTGGAGATTGCAGTGGTTGTCGCGCAGGACCTGCCTGGCTGCGGGGATGTCACACTGCTGCAGCTGCTGCAGCTCCGACATGGTGCTGAGCTTGAGCGCCCACTTCCTCCCCAGCCTCCTCGGCGCCGGGTTTTGAAGCTCGCAGCACTGCTGACGCAGGGCCTGCGGGTCCCTCAATGTCCCAGCCCCCACAGGGATGCCCCACAAGCATATGACCTCTCCAGCCACCTTCAGGCATTGGCGCTGGGAGAGCCAGGGAGAGGCAGGGGAACACCAGGAGAGGAAGCGAGTGTTTCCCCAGCTCTGCTCGCCTGTGGGGAGGTGGGCTAGAAGGGGAGCCCCGTGTCACAGTTGACAGACATCCCACTGGAGCAGTGGACAAGAGTGGCCTGCAGGCACTTCCTCAGGGCCTCCTGAGCTCTGTCCACAGCCTCAGCAATTTTGCATGGGACAGATGGCAGCAAAACACCCATACTGAGCCCACAGACCCATGAGTGCTTGCCTCCCTCCTCACATGAGTACAAGGATGAGGGAAATAATGAATTTCCTCCAGCACTGGCTCTGCTTCTCACACCCTCAAGGGCCAAGAGCTACCCAAGCTTCTCTCTAACTCCTCATGGTTTTCTTGCCCCAGCTCCCCTCCTCTTCATCCCTTCTGAAACAGGTGACGCCTGCTCCAACATGCACAGGGGATGTTCCCATTACTCCATGTCTGCCAGGCAGGTCAGGATCTAACTGCCACACAGACTAAGACATCCACAGTTGGAATCAGGGGCTTTACAAGTGCCTTAGCCATCAGCTTCACAAAGCACTTCTCCATCCTTCCCTTCCCTTCCCTTCCCTTCCCTTCCCTTCCCTTCCCTTCCCTTCCCTTCCCTTCCCTTCCCTTCCCTTCCCTTCCCTGCAGCCCTACCACTGATTACCCTGGGCTTTGAGGCTAATACTCAACACCTGACCAGCTTATTTGCCTGAGTCTATTATCAGCTTAAGGACCAAAGACATCTGCTCCCTGCTACTGGCTGGGAGATACAAAGGAGTCTTCAAGCCCACAGCAGGACAGTGAGGGTGCAAAGGACAGCATCTTGTCAGCACATATGGGTTTCTGAACAGCTCCACCACTGAGAGGGGGCAGCTCCTTGTCCCTGTAGGTAAGTGGCTTTGCTTCCTCCAGGCACAAACACTATTGTAGGTGCCTCTATCTTCATGAGTTGGTAGTTCCTCGGAAAACCTGCAAAGCTGCTCCTGCCCAAGCAGACACACTAGATAAATCTAGTTTGCATTTATGCTGCTCTGCTTGTTCAGGAGACACTGAGAAATTTGATGCATTCCCATCTGTGTCCTCCTAAGGGGCTGCTAATCCAATAGCCCTAGTTTTTCTCTGGGCTCAGCTGGCCCCGCTGAACTGGTCTCCTCATGCTGTTGGGAAACAGCCTCTGTGGTAGGCAAAAACCTCTTTAAGAACTAGGCTAGATCCTCCTCAGCTGCCCTCAAACTGCACCTTTTGCTTGATTTGTCTAGTGAGAACAAGCAAACAAAAATCTGCCTACTGCAGATGTTAATACAAAGTGTTTTGAAATGTGTGTTGTGTTTTCTGTTTTGTTTTGTTGTGCTTCTAAAGCTTCAGCCCCTCTCTCAACATGAGAGTAATTGAGATGTTACCAGCATTTGCAATAGTGTTACAGCCAAACTAATAGTCCTAATGTGCCCTAGGCGAAGCCCATCTATAGTTTAAGCAAATGCCATTTATGTGTGGTTACAGGGCAAAATGGCTCAGGATATGACAGAGAAGGAACTGTTGAAGATGGAACTGGATCAGCTGAAAAAGGAGGTGAAGAATGAGAGGCAAATGGTGAGTATTTCATCCAAAATGGAAATGGGCTTTTCCTGGGGTAATGTTCTGACCTGATTGTGCTATGAAGGGAAAACAAACCACAACCCCCTAAAATTAAACCTCATATACAGGCACAAGCATGTGAGTTCAAACCTATTGCCTCAAGACAAGCTTCCTCTTGGGGTTTAGCCTCGTGTCTCACAGTCCTGTAGCTGCAGCCCCATGGAGATGTTCTTGGGGATACCACAGCCATGGGTAGCTCTACAGTTCTCCTCTCCCAAAGGAGCAACTGGGTTTGTAGGCAGATGACGAGCAAGAGTACAGGTCTGCAGTGATGGCTTGTTCTTGTAACCCATGCGGGGCATCTCCTTCCTTCCTTGCAGGTCTCCAAGACCGGCAAAGAGATCAAGGAGTACGTCGAATCCATGGCAGGAGAGGACCCACTGTTGAAAGGTGTCCCTGAGGACAAGAACCCATTTAAGGAAAAGGGTGGCTGTACAATAAGCTGACACCCTTTCTCCTCCCTCCCTGCCCTGGCCAGGAACTGGGCTGTTTCATGCAGGAGGCAAGACTGTAAGAAACCTGCTTTTCCTGTAGTCTGACCCTGGCACTGGGGAGTCCTGAACCAGTATGTAGTTGCATCTAAAGTAGCAAAAAAAAAAAAAAAAAAAAAAGAGAGAGAGAAAGAGGAAAAAAAAAAAAAGCTATCCTCTCCGCCCCCCCCAACACCGGAGATGAGGTTCAGCAGTCAGAGCAGAGTGTGTTTTTGTGCTCATGTAACTGATTTACATTTGGTTTCCGCCAAGCAAAACTTCTGTATTTTTAGCAGGCAGCAGCAAACTGGGCTTTAATGAAACCGTAGGGCTGTTCCTTGTCTCAGACTTCTCCAAGCAGACCAACACCAGTATAGGCTCCAAAGCCCCGAGCTGAGCCCCCCTCTTCCCACTCAATGCAGAAGAATGCTCCCAGTGGGATCTCACTTGAGTTATTACCCTGTTCCCCCATCTGGCACAGGCAGACAACATACTGTTGCTAGTTTGAGGCTTCCAGAGGTCTGAAGCTTTATTCTCTTTATTACGATGTATACCCCCAGCCCATTAATGCTATCGCCCCTACAGACCACAGCTCATACCTACAATGCATCTAGAGCCATGGGATGGTCAGAGTATGTCTGGGGACTTCAACCAACATATTGTGAGACACAGGAAGGCGCAAGGCTCCAGGCAGCTTGTTCAAAAGCTTAACCCTGCCTCTTAGTCTTCCAGCCACGGGAGAGTAAGCTGTCAGGGCCTTCCTGCAGCTATGGCGGCTCCATACACTGCCTTGGCTTTACGATCTGCTCTCCTCTGCTGCTGACGCTGTGCTGTGGGGAGGATGGACCAATTCCATACAGGTAGTGGTGCTGCAAGGTCTTGTCCCCCAATGTCTCGGTGACAGGGATGACTTGGAGCTGGCAGCCCAGACAGCCTCTGCTCAGAGATGGTGCATGCACCAGGTCAGACTTAAACACAGCAATGATAATTGCTACAAATTGAAGGCAGGAACAAACCTCTCCCACCACGTGGGATGTGGCTGTTTGGGAAGAGTTGATAGTGCAGAATTGTATTGGGCATAGCCTTTGTCTCTCATGATGCTGGTGGAGAAAGCAGCCACGGATAGGGCTCCAGAAGAGCATGGAGGTGGGCTTGGGACGACTTTAAATGCTGCACGCACAGGGAAATCGCTCCTGAACCCATCCGGAGCTGCGGTGCTTTCCTGGCCGCTGTGCCACTGCTGGCCATGCTCGGCGCTTCCCTGCAGGAGGCCGTGGGACTGGAGGGCCTCAGCCACCCAGAGCCTGCCCCCACCTGAGCACAGCGCAGAGGGAACCCACACCGATCCTCCGCGTCTGGTGTCGTGTACCTGCCTAGCCACGAGTACCTGAATCAATAAAGGTTTTGTTCTTTCTCTTGCCTACACTAAATAAACCCACCCCCTGTGCATTCGAAGCGCAGCCTCTGTCTCTTCTGTCTGGACAGGACGAGCTCGGAACGGCTCAAACCTAGCGACGAGCACCCTCAGGCATCCCCCTGCTTTATGAAGACCAGACGAAAAAAAAAAAAAAAACTAACTAACTAACTAAATAAATAAATAAAGGCAGCTCCTGTGCCGGAACAGAGATTTGCTGCCCGTCCCTGCCGCTAATCCCGGCGGAGGCCTCAGGCGGGCCCTGGCCGGGTTAATCCCGGCTGAGCCCTCCGGGCCCTGTAGCAGCGCCAGCTCGCCCCGGCCCGCCCTCCGCGGCGGGCTGATCCACGCGCTGCCTCCCGGGGGGGGGGGGGGAGGGAGCGTCTCTACTGTCGACCCCACGCAGGGGCCGCAGCTGGACTCCCTCCCC
>NC_139066.1:6357139-6506546 GCF_965140915.1 Aythya marila | reverse complement strand
GGGGAGGGAGCGTCTCTACTGTCGACCCCACGCAGGGGCCGCAGCTGGACTCCCTCCCCCCCCGCCGCCAGGATTTATGGTGCCGCCCGGGGAAGCGCTCCGCAGCCCGCCTTAGGGAACGCCCCGAGGCGGGGGCGCCGCCAGCCAATAGCAACGCGGGGAGGCGGCTGCGTCACGCCACGCGCGCGACCTGCGCCAGCATCCGAGCTGCGCCCTCCTCAGCCCCGCCCTGTCGGTGCTCGCGCGCATGCGCTCCTGAGCGCCGGCGCCCCCGCACGAAATGGAGGCGTGCGGGTGCCCGGCACCAGGGAGGACGGGAGGGCTTTCGGGGCAGGCCCGGTGCCGGCGCTCCCGCCCCGCTTCGCGACCGCCTCCCGCTGAATTATGGGGACGGCGGAGACAAAAATGGCGCGAGGTCCCACCGAGATTTGAACTCGGATCGCTGGATTCAAAGTCCAGAGTGCTAACCATTACACCATGGGACCGTTACGGGGGCTCTGGGCCGCTGCGTCTTGACTCTCGTCCCCGCCGCTCTGGGCGCTCGCTCGGGCCTCGCCTCCGCGGCCTGCCCGGGGCCTCCTGCGGGGGCAGCTGCCGCAGGCAGCGCCCGGCGCCGCTCCGCTGCCCCGGGAGGGGGCCGGGATTCCGCAGCGCCGCCAAACCCGACGAAACCTGCGGGCTGGTGGCGCCGGTGCCCGCGGCAGCCGCCGTGGCCCGAAACGAAGGGGAGGGGGGCGTTGGGCTTTGCGAAGGGCCTGAGCCCCGTGCCCAGCGCCCCGCAGAGGTTCCAGGAGAGGATCCCGCACGCTCCGACAGACCCCGGTCGTGCAACAGACCGGGGCTGCGCCCCGCCGCCCGTGAAGAACAGGCGGCAACCTCCGAGGTTTCCCTGGGCGCTGCTGCTGCCGCCCACACGCGCGTCCTCGGCCACCCGTTTCCCCACCAGCACCTTGATTTCTTCCTTCCCCACGACTCGATGAAAAACACACAGGAACAGTGTTAGGTTGGTTTGTTTGTTTGTTTTTCTTCTTTATTAAAAAAAAATAAAAACAACCAAAAAAACAGTGGAGTAAAGCGGTTTGTGGCAAAACCTCGCTGGAAGAGAAATGGAGCCCATAATTCCAACTCCACATCCAAACCAACAAAACGCCTCACACCAGAGTACAAGGGAAGAACACGAATTAGATGAGGCAAGTAGGAGAGAAAGGGGGAAGGTGGAAAGAAACGTTCAGCTGAAGGGAGGAAAACCAGTATCATTACAATGAAGTACAATTTTTTTTGAGGAATAGTTTGAAATTGCATTGGAGCAGCCGCTGGAAAGAGACGTGGCTTTGCTCAGTGGGTTGATGAGCACTTTTGGGTCACCTGTCCCATGGACAAGGCGCTGCTGGGTGCTCGTGGTGTCAGGACGTGGAGTAAAACAGGACCTCATATTTGGCTCCATTGCAATTCATTGGATTGCTTTGCATGGCTGATGTGCTGCTCAGGACACCCCTCGCACTGCCATCAACCTCCACCAAAAGAGATGCAGAAACACATGGCCACTGGGAAAAAAACACTGCCCACGATTTCTCTAGCATCTCCTACCCATGCAAGATGGGGTTCAGCCCCACTACACTGGGGAACTGAGAAGGATGGAAGTTCTACTGCTGACAGAAGTAAATATCAAAGTTCAAAAGGAAAAAGTAATGGAAGATTGAGCATTTAAAAAAAAAATCAGTCACAACTAAACAGTTTGGACTGCTGAGGTCTGGAGCTTTTTCAACTAACAACCACTTTAAAGTGAAACGAAAGCCCATAAATTCTATTTTTAAAGAACATTTTTCTTTGGAAAAAAGAGTTTTTTTGTTTTGTTTTGTGTTTTGTGGTTTTTTTTGTGTGTGTGTTTTTTTTTTGTTTGTTTTTTCCCCTACACTACAGCATGTGGAGTTGCCACTATCTAGTTTTAATCTATTGTTGCTAAGAGGTAGATAAACAAAAATGACTTGGTTATATATAAGGTCATGCCCCTGTGTTTGACATGCAGTGAAGCTGGCAAACTCCACAGGCACCAGCCATTTGGGGCTTTCAAGAAACTCTAGGGTTTCATCTGGGGTTTTGCCTCACCTGGAGTGACCCTAAAATTTGTCAGTTTTCAATTCAGCCTAACAGAGCTGGTTAAAGAAGCAATGTTGGGGGGGGGGGGCAGTACGTGTCATGTTTTAGGGCCAGATTTCCTCCTGAAGTCAACAAATCTGATCTCATGATGAATCCAGATACATTTCAAATGAAACAATATGCTTAATTGCTTGGTAATGAACACTTAAACACATTACGGTGATTTTGACAATTAGCTTCTGCACTGATTCCAGCCAATCCCACCAATTTTCTGGGACAATCCACGAACAGCAACAGGAGCTGGATGCACCCAGTGCTGCTCTCCACCTCCTCCAGGATACAGCACCTGCTGTGCTCCTGTGCTGCCTGCACAGGAGCACAGCAGCTCTCAGTGAGCCATTCCCCACTCCATGCTGCTGCATCCCTATGGAAAACATTTACCAACTATGTCCTGCTGGACTTAGTGTTGCTTTTCAAAATCATTTACCCAAACCGGTCAAAAAATGGCTTCAATTCTGTCATAAAGCTGACTCTGGGGTCTTAATTTGTTGTTTTTTGTTTGTTTGTTTGTTTGCTTTGTTTTAGCAAAAAAATTCCTTTCATCTTTAGGTCATGTTGATACTTTGCTAATGCAGCTCACAAATACTTTCTACAGTTCATAATCCACTGCTCTGCCACAATAGCAGGGACAGGCTGCCACTGCAGACCAGGCAAAGCATCCTGGCATGCCCTACCACAACTCGGAGAGGTATTTGTCTTCAAGAAAAACTAAAAAGAAAATCATTAAGGTACAGTAAAGCAGCAGGGTTCAAACGCACACTAAATTCAGCAATGGGCTGACTTTCAAGGAGTCCAATTTACCACCCATCCTGACCAGCAAGTCTCCCACACCAATGGTCCCAGGAGCCTTCCTCATCAGATCTCTTTCCTCTTCTATACTGCAACGCTCCCTAACTGTGGGGTGGAAGGACAGGGTACCAAACCTGCCTCTCCACTACCTGGGAGGATGTGTCTTCTGATGTGTTTGAAGACTGTCCCAAGGCAGTTCCCATGTGGCAGTGGTGCCAGACCCTCCCTGTGTGTCAATTGGGTCAGCCTTGAGGTAGTTCGCAGGTGTACATTTCCAGCTTGCATCATCTGCATGTTCTCTGAAAATCGCAATTTAAGAGCCTCTGGGTGGTTATGCTCTGCTCCAGATCTTACCCATAATCACAAATTATTAAAAACAAGCAAAAAATAAACACCAAAACTAGTAAGAAAGGCTTATTCAAGGCTGAATTGGGATTCATTTTTCCCTCCCTACACATCATTGATGTGCATCTCCTAGGTGCATCTCCTACACAGTGTACCACAGCAGCTAACTCCTTCAAGAGAGTTTTGCAACTTTAGATCCTCATTTTGCCTAACAATAATTATCCTGTTGTGGCGCTCTGCTCCCAGTGAGCTGCTGCACAGGTCTGCCCATCTGACATCCCGAATTCATTTGAGCCTTGAACATGTTTATTTGCAAGCACCTGCTTGGAGGCAGTTTCCTAAGCATTGGGCACTTTTCCACCCACTTTCGACAGTCAGGCTTAATTAAAATGGAATTGAAACTTCCATGCACTAATTCACGCTGCCAGTCACCATGCCCTTCTCTCATAGCAAATCTGTGTTCTTCACCTCCAGCAAAGCCCAGGGCCAGGCTGGGCACAGCACATCCCAGCCATTTGCTCTGCCCGAGCTGCCTTCAGAACCAAGCACATAATTAAGATGTTTAAATATTCTTATGCCCTCTCAGGGACCTGCACTTTTCACAAGCTCACACTGATTTCATCCAAACAAAACAAAAGCCACAATAGGGGAAAGAAAGAAAAAAAAATCCCACACATCCCAAAATCTGTTACTTTTTTTTTTTTTTGGAAAAAAAAAGTTCCAAAAATATTAAAAGCCTTTTCTGTGAACCACCAGGGGACAGATAGGGAAGAACTACATTAAAAACAAAGAAATTAAATTTACGACTTCAACTGTTTTACAACAAGCCTGCATTTCTGAACTGTTTTTTTTTTTCAGAAGCTAGAAAACACAATATTTGGAGCTAGAAATTAAAAGAGAATTTTTTTCTGGCACTGATGAACTATTTGACTAACTTATACTGATTTTTTTTCCCCCACTCAAAACTTAAAACACAACCAAAATGTAATGCCCAGGAAACATGAAGTGTATGTTGGAGGCAGTTTCTTTTCAGTATTTACAATGGATTTTCATCTTTTTTGACTCTGTAAAACTCTTTCAAGCCTGTCAGTGCAGTCAGACTGCAATCATGACTGCCAGGAGGGAGCATGGCGCAGTTGTTGCTGCTGAACCCCAATTCGCTTCCCTACCTCAGTTGCACTTAGGGGATGAGAAAGTGGTCAGAACTTGGAAGAAAAAAACATTAAGTGTTGGGTTTTGTTGTTTGTTTGCTTGGCTTTATTTTGTTTGTTTGTTTTCTCTTTTTCCCTAGCTGAATGACAAAACAAGATTCTGATAGCATTAAAATGAGATGAACCCCAAAAAATCCACATAGCACCATGGTTGATAGTCCTGGCAACAATATTTTGCCTAGTATATGGAAGTGAGGATCACAAAGTGCTTCAGAGACATTAATTTGTTAATCCTCACAACGGGCCTGCGAGGTAGGTAAGAAGTATTACTCCCACTGGGGAGAAACTGATGCACAGATATTTATTTATTTTCTTTCTTTCTGTTTTGCCCTACGACCTCAGAGCCAGCCAGTGGCACAGCTGGGAAACAAACTCCCTGCTCTACCCATGCACTGCTTCCTGCCTGAAGCTCCCACCCTGGTACAATCTGATGAGCCCCAGGACAGCAACCAGAAACTCCCCCTCTCCTATCCCAGAGGCTCCATACGTGCCTGCCCCTGCCTCAAATTAAAAACTTTCTAATCTGACAGGAAAGGACAATTTCAAGAAACAAACTGACCTGCCATGCACCCACCCCTTCCAGCACCTAGGATGAGCAGGGCTGGGTTTGCTACCTCCTGGTGGGGGGAGGGAGGGGAGCGGGGAAGAGGATAAAATGAGGCAGAAAAAAATCTTCTAGTACAAAAGTGAGGCAGCAGCTCAGGAGAGGAGCAATTGGTGCTGCTCACCACCCTGGTCCTCAGTGAAGATGAAGCCACAAGCAAGCATCTGCCCTAGGTCCCTGCTGTGTCCCAGTCTGGCTTCATCAGATGTAGCAAACAGTGGATGTGGGTTGATTTTCTTGCTATTAAAGGGCTCCTATGGGAGGTTCCCCCCAGATTGCCTATTTTTCCAGTGCAAAGAGAGTAGCTGTCAGGAAGGAGGTACTGAAGAGCAGTTATCCTCCTTTCTGCTTGCTTTCAGGTTTTACTAGGGATTTGTTTCCTGCTTCTTCACTCCAAGCCTAATTCAAAGCTTGCTTGCATCTCCTTCCCCTGGCCCTCATGACTAGTCTGGACGGGGATCCTGGTTTATGCTGGTTTAGCTGTTCCCAGCTCAGATTGGCTCTGGAGAAATACAGAGGTGCTTAGAGGTATCTTCCTTACTGCGAATAATTTTATAAAGCAAAGTTGCTTTCCAGAAGTCCTGTTGAACTCAATGGGATGTCAGTAGGAATTTAAGCAGGTATTTAAGTGCTTCCCCAACCTGGGGAGAAGAGAAACGGCCAGCAGCAGACTTGCCTTTTCCAGGCAACTAGGTCTGCCTTATGAAACCACAGCTGATGCTGCCTTCCCTCAGGGAAACAATGATGTTCCCAAAAGAACTGCTCACTCTTATGTGACAGCACCAGTGATGTCTCAGTTGCCACAAAGACAGCCTCAGGCAATGGTGGCAAAGGGATCAGCCTTGAGGTGTCTTTATGCCTGCAGCCCTTTGCTGGTGAAAAGCATCAAAGGTGTCCCTGAATCATCAGACTTCAGGTATGTGTCAAGATCTTCTCACTGCAACAATCTGATTATCAGTATTGTGGGTGTTTTGGTTTTTTTTTCCCCTCAATGATAGTTTGCACCAGTTATCAAAAACACTTGCTGTTGAAAAATACAAATATAATCACCGATGTCTGAATACACTGATTTACGTAAGGCTGTAAGAAGTAGAGAGCCAGAGATTTAAATAAGAAACCGTTTTTCCTAGGACAAATGCCAGTCTCTGGAAGAGAAGGAAAAACAGGCAGAAGCACCTTCTTGTGGAGGGGCACCAGTGAAGGTGCTGCACAGGTGGGCAGGGGTTTCCTTCTGCTGCCACTGCCCAGCTTTGCTCCTTTGTTCCCATCTCTCTGGAAAAGGGCCAGCACTTCTCCATCACTACAGGTGAGCCTGATCCTGTGTTCCTCATGCACCCAAAATTTCTGTGGGGTTTAGGAGCGGAAGAGAGGAGTGAGGCTGGGGAGCCAGCTGGCCATTTACAAATTGACTTTACCACCACCGATATATTTCCAATTAATACTCAAGGAAGGGTTGTTTTCCTGCAGGTATAATGAAAAAATAACAAGATAGGACTTTTTTCTTTCTTTTTTTTTTTTTTTTTTAAAAAAAAAAAAAAAAAAAAAAAAGCATATGAACCTCCTCAAGCAGACAGGGAGAGGTTCACACCTGTCATTCATTAGGGTTGTTCACTTTTTCTCTCTCCTTAGTGTGTGTTTGTATAAAAAAGGTGGCTCCCATTTATTTCTGTTGTTCTTTTTTTTTTTTTTTTTTGATTGATTGTCCTCAGTAAAACTGAGGTAAATCTCTGTAAAATATTTAACAGCATCATAGTGGAGAAGATGGTTTGAGACTTCCTCTGCGTCAAAACATGAGGCCAATTTGTTCGCATTTTGAAAGATATGGCTTACAACTGTTTGTAAAATTGCCCAAGCTGGCATAGTTTAAATATCAGCAAACCCCATGTACCCCACTTAGCATAGCCAGCTTGATGCCTAGGAAAGGTGCTTGATGGTAAGTCTATCCTCATATTGCCTTTAGTAAAAGATTTCTGATTCCAAGCACTTCAACAATTTGGTTTCCTGATGGAGTTGGATGGACAAAGGCCTTTCATCCAGTGGCTTTTTTATTTGTTTCTATATTGAGAAAAAAAAAAAGTCTTTCCGACTGAAAAAGTTGGTGGGCTCCAATTTGTCCAAGTTCTCAAAGAGTCGCGACATCTGACAGCTCTTGTGTCATGCTAAAATTCATTTCTGGCTTTAAAAGGCCAAAATAATATGCTGCTGCCATCTTTTCCACTATGTCTGAAGTTTCTGTCGTTCTCCATAGAGAGCTCATAACACTTGGTTACCTGCACATAACTCCTGGCTCATAAGAAATTATGAAACTTAACTTCTCTTTTCATTAAAAAAATAAAATATTCAAGACTATCAGCTTTTATATAAAATATCAGCAAGCCCACCCCCCAAAAAAAAATTGCTGAGGTAACTTCATACCTTGAGGTAGCTTTTTTTTTTCCCCTCTTTTTTTTTTTTTCTTGTTGCTCAAACACACAGCAATATCTGGCCTTCCTCTACACCTTGTTGTTGTTGCAATGTCTAAAAGGACAGTAACTGCTGCTGTGTTCCCTTATCAATAAACCACCCGCCTTCCTGATGCTGCATGATCCAAATTCAAAGCCAGTTCTCACTTTGGAGGATGCACCCAGGAAAACGTCTGCTCAGATGGGAGGTCTGGTCTCCATTTCAGAAAGAAATGGTAAAAGCATCAGTGCAAGGTTTATTTCCAATTCCCTCTTTTTAAGCCTTGAATCAGCTCACCCAAGGCCACTCCCAGGTCTCCTCCTGCCTCCTGGGGCGCCTGCTTTGCCCCTCTCCCCACAGCACACTGCAGGCTCCAGGCTGCGCCACCTTCCCCCAGAGCCAGAAATAATTTTGCTTTTCTAACCCCCACCCCAATTTGAAGGAAAACTAGCATCAACCAACATTTGGGCTGGATTATAGAGAAACACGGCACAGGGGCTTTAACTGGCATGCAGCTCCCCCTGCTCCAGTCAGAGCCGTGGCCAGGGACTGCACAGGACCAGGGCCCCTCTGCCACAGCAAGGAATGCACACCAAGCCCTGCCCCAGCCCCTGTGTAGAGACAAGACCTTACCCCGCATGGAAGAGGCAATCACAGCAGTTACTGTCCCTTCCAAATACTCAGAATTAAAAACAAACCATTAAAATATATCTAAAATATAAAATCCTCATAAGAGTGACGGGAATCAGTAACCATCTTACATGTGTTTGACGTACATATTTGGTACTGTCTCATGAGAACAGTTATTCTTACCACAGAAAGAAGGGTGGTGGTGGTTGCGTTGTTTTTGAAATAAGGAAAAAAAAATCTTTTAATGTGCCATATTTCAAGAATATTTTTCTCCACCTAGAGAGATTTGGGTGGAGGGGAACATAAATAACCCCAGGAGAGTTAAAACAAACTGGCCTATCCCAAGTTTGTTAACAATATTCCCCTGGATATTATTTTAAAAAAAAAAAAAAAAAAGCAAAACCAAAAAAGTTGTGTTGCCACACACCCACCTGTGGCTGAGCCCTGGAGACACCAGCAGGATTTCAGGGCACAAGTCTCTTGCTCCAGGTAGGGAAACTGAGGCTGAGTTCACATCCCCAGCCACCTGCAGAGGACTTTGCAAAGGAGCTGCTGCCCCTCCTTGCACCAAATGCAAGAGATGTTGGGGCAAAAGCATGCCCTGGTTCAGCAGCAAAACTGGACTGAAGAGCCAAGTCTGCCAAGGCTCTTTTTCAATGCCTGATATATCCAGAGCCCTAAATATCTGTCCTCCTTTACACCCCCAAATCCCTTTGGCTTTCTCCTGAACTCCAGAACTGCTCTGCATGCATTTAGTTCACATAATCTGATTACTAAAGAGATGCAGATTAATTCATACTTCCTACCAAGCAGGGTTTTGTTTTTTTTTTCTTTTGTTATTGTTGTTTTATTGCTTTTGCTTGAAGGAAGGAGGGAAAACCAAAGCACTTCCCTCACCCCTTCCCTTCCCCATGCAGTTTGCGTCATCTCTGGAACAGGTTGGCACCTACACAGCTAAGATAACTGAGAAAATGGTCACTGCTATAGCTGTACATGCCACTTCTGCTATTATTTCAAAGGCTTCAAAAGAAACTTCTTTAAAGTAAACTAACCTAAAATGAAAACAAACATTAAAACAAATGAAACAAAAAAGTTATCCTGGAAAATAGAGGTGCTGTCCTGGCTTCTAAGGCACTGCACACAGCACAGGTGAGAGGGAACTTCTCCAGCTTGCCCTTGGGTGTTCCTAAGATTCAATAGGTTCAGAGCTCCCAAGGGATCCAAATCCATTTGGCACTCAGCCTTTTTTTTTTTTTTTTTTTTTTAAATATCCCCCCTCGCAATGGAACTTGTTACCAACGGGAGTTGGTGAGTTTGCTATGGTTTCTTAAAAAAAAAATAAAAAATAAAAAAATAAAAAATAAAAAAATAAAAATCAAATGCTCCAAAAGGTTTAATAGCTCTCTGGAAATATCGATCAGCTATGCTGCCAAGGCAGGAGAGGGAGGGAGGTACAGGGAGATTCAACTTCAGTGAAGCCCTGGTGGGAGCCAGAGATGGATGGGGTGGTACTTCCAAAAGCTACTTAAATGAGAAGGCAAATATTGCACCCAGAAGAGGGGCTGAGTGCTGTGGCAGTTTTGCTGCACTGCCCATCCCTGGCACCCTGCAGTGCTCCAGCCTCAGCAGCACAGCTGGTTCTCCCAGTGCACCGCAGCACCTCTCAGTTCATTTAAGTAGCTGTTCTGGCATGGGGACCTAAAAATGGATCAAATTACGTGGTCTGATTCTTAACCTAGCCCTTTAACTTGGAAACCAAACTGCCTTTTAATGTCAACCAGTCATTGAAAAAATTGCATCTGCCTATGGTAACTGATTCCCAGCCACTCTTAAGCCCAGCATTGGCTTGTTCCACTTTTCACATTGGTGTCATTGCTGCTCTTATTTCCTCCTTGCTTGCAGCTGGCCGCTCTGTCCCTTCTGATGTTGCTGTTTCACCTGGGCCAGAATGTCTCTGATCTTGCGCTGTGCCATCTGTGGACAAGAAGAGCAAAGAGGAGAACTGGGGCCCCTGTGCTGGTGGTGTCAGAGCACCGCTCCCTAGCTCTCCCCCTGCCCAGCAGGTCCTGTTAAACTGCAGGGAAATGGCACTGCATGTCACGACAGATGTTGGTGTAGGCAGCACAGGTAAGTCTGTCACAGGAAAAGTTCAGGACATTTTTTCATCCAACAATGACTGCAAAGTGGGATGGGAAAGAGGAATCTCTGTCACTGGTTAGTTTCAAGGCCATGTGAGATCAAATACTGGCAGGAATTGTTCGTGGTGGCACAGATGGGCTAGGTAACTCCTGGAGGTCTCTTCCTCTCCTATTTTACTATGGTTTTCTCAAAAAGTTGATTTTGGGACATCACACTCTGTGAATGCATGGACACATAAGCCCACAACTAAGTGCAGAAAAAACTTCTATAGGAGGACATACAGGTGAACACTACCCCTTATGAGCCATTAGGGGATCTACCAGCACCGAGCTGCCAGGACCATACCTGGCTGGCATAGAAGTGCCCAATGATCTTCACAATGACTTGCTCGTTCTCATCAGGGGTCTGATCCCGTGGTACCACCACCTCTGCTGCTGTCAGGTTCTGCAACTCATTGACCTGCACGGAAGGGTAGAGACCAACTGTTGCATGGTGTGGGAAGAACATTCATGTCCCCCAAGCCATCCCACTGAGAAATCTGTCACTGGGATTCCCCTGGGTGCCAGCACAAAGTGGGTGCGCTCTCAGAGACATCGCAACCCCACGATGCTCTCATCCCCTTCCAAATGTCACTTTTGCTTACAGTTTTGCCTCCTTTGCCAATGACCCTCCCTGCAGATGAGGCAGGGACCCGGATGTGTGTCTCCAACTTAACTTCTTCCTTCGGTCCAAAAAAGTTTTCCTCCTTCAGCTTCCCATAAATCCTGCCTTGTGCCTGTAGAGGGGAAGGAATGCGGCATCAGGTGCAGCTTAAGATGTCCTATCCCCGCATGCCCCCTCAGTTCACCCAGCTTGGCAGGTATCCATCCTGCGGACCAGGGACATATGCCAGATCGCAATCAAATCCCAGTTACTCAGGGTTTTAAATCAGCTCAGCCCCCAGGAGGGCTGGTGCTGTGTTAAAAAAAGCCACAGTCCAGGGGAGCCTCAAAAGTGCACACTAAGAAGAGGTGGCCGTTTTGTTACTCCCCATCCAGCTTTGCAGGGAAGGGGATAGTGGAGGAGGGCACTGGGAGACCCCTTCCCCCACCCCCCCTCCCAGCGACGGCAGCAAAGGGAGGGACCTTGAACTGAGCTTCTGGAGGGCCCGTGATGATGACCATGCGCACTTTGGAGTCCGGCGTCTCCGGGGGTGCAATCTGGAGGGGAGGAGAGAGACGGTCACCGCAGCAGGGAGTTGCACAGGTAGGATTATGGCCATGCCCTCCTCCCCTGCAGTGCAGGATTGGGCACCCAGACACATCACCTGGGATTTTAAGGTGTTTTTCACCACCAGAAAGGCACCCACTTGGTGAGAGGTGCTGGCAGGACAGAGCTCCTTGACAGGGAGACACTACCTTAATAGAGGCACTTGCAAACCGGGAGAGCTGCTTGATGTGCTGGCCCTTCTTGCCAATGATCGCACCAACCGCCTGCGCAGGGATGAAGACATGCACCGTCTCTTGCTCCGGAGGCTGCAGGTACAGTGTTACTGCTCAGGCTCAGATGCCATCACGAGGATCTGGGCAGTAGAGGCCCCCCCACACTCTGCTAGCCCAAGTGACAGCTATGCCTCTCCTGATGGTGCTGGGTGAGTACTTTATCTGCTGTATTTGCAATAAGTTAAAGGTCCAGATTCTGCACCCACGCTGGACCTGACCCACCAGGTGACAGCAAAAGATGTTAAAGTCACAGCCCCATTCATTGCAAGGATCTTCCTAATGCAGAGGAGATCTCTGAGATGGAAACAGGAGCGATTTTAGCTGCCAGGTGTTCACCTACCATGAAGGAGCTGTACGGCGCGGCTCCAGAGACACTGCTAGGAGGAGGAGGTACTGCATTGGAGGAGGCAGGGAAGAGGCCAACAGCAGCCAGGTTAAGGCCAGGGATGAGGTGAGATTGCAGCTGAGGGTGAGAGGAGATAAATATTCATTGCTTTTACCAACGAATCCTCTTAGAGAGCACACATCAGATGAGAGGTAGGGCAGGAACCGTGCCCGGCAGAGCTGCCGTCCCTGAGCCAAGCTGCACTCACGCTCATGGCTGCTACATCGTTCTCATAGGCTTCCCTCACTTTCTTCATGATCTCCTGCTCTGCTTTGCAGCAGTTCTCAATGGAGCCTTTCACCGTGATCGTCCTTTCAGGGTTGTACAGAGTCAGGTCCTGCAATCTGACAATGGGGGGGCGGGTTAGCGTTACCCTGGTGAAGCAGCAGCACCATCTCCCTGCCATGCCTTCCCAGTAGTGTGTGTATCCTCCCTTCCTTCTCATGAAAGATTAGCTGCTATCATCACAGTAGGCACTGCACAGGCAGCACCTGCCCTGCTGCCAGTCAGAGCAGGGATCAAAATAATGGTTTGCATTGGGAAATCCATCCAGCCTTCCCCAAAAACACAATTTAAGAGGAAAAAAAACAATTCTCAGTGGCTATAAAACCCAGCCAGCCCTGTGGGCCACTGCAGCACAGAGAGGAAGAGGAAGTGATTAAAGAAAACATAATACCAGGATTTTTCAAGACAGCTTTGGGAACCAAAGTACCCATGCCATAGGTTGGTTTCCCATGTGATGGACAGGCATCTTCGCCCACTTTCATCCATCTCTTCCTCATCCTTCCTATCCACCCCATGCTGGAAAAGGTCTGCCCTGGTTTTCCCAAAGACAGCAAGGAGCCTTACGATGAGATGGTGATTTTTGTCTCTGTGTCCTGCTCCACTTTCTTCAAGTTTCGCCCTTCTTTGCCAATCAGGCGCCCCACAAAGTTGTTATGGGCCAAGATTTTCAGAGGCACTTCATCAGCTCTTGAGAGAGGAATGAAAAAGAAAAAAGAAAAAAAAAAAAAAAAAAAAAAAAAAAAAGATTACTACTGCACTACTGCCAGAAGAAGAGAGATTGACTACAGAGTGACAGGGTAAATTCATGTTTCCTTGCTCAAAGTACTCCAGCTCTCCCAAGGCATGGCTCCCCCATGCAGATTGGAGTGCCACACAGGTCCAGGTGTTAAGACAGTAATACAGCCCAGCAAAGAGCTGTGGATAGGATATGCATGCACAGAAGGGAAGGGGGAAACCTTACGTCTTGGTGTCCTTTGCCTCCTTCTGCATGATCTCCAAAATCATTTTGCAGGCAGCAGAGCAGCCCTCAGGGGTGGAGTGGATGCTGATAGCTTTTTCTGCAGCTCCTGCATTCTCTTTTCGGTGCACATCAATCCTGCAAGCACAGGATAAATGCTGGGGTGGGGCACAGGGGAGAGGCTCTGTGGATTTCCAGCTGTGTTAGTGCTGGCTGCTCTACTCCCCCAGCATTGCTGCAGACTGCCCTAAGATCAAGCATTGTGTTATATGCACACAGGAGAAGCAAGGGGAGTTAATTCTGGGCTCAGTACTTGACATGGACACCATAGCTATAAGTTCAAAACATAGAAATCCAAATAAAGCGGCAATATCTATTTATATTACATAACAGGAGTGATTAAGTGGCAGAACAAGCATGTTCCTGGGAGATGGGACACATTGTCCATCACTTCATGTCTTAGAAAAAGCCTTCCTTGGAGAAGAGCAATAATCAACATAAGATTGTAGGCCAAATGCGGGCGGGTGAAGCTCAGCAGGCTTGTGCTAAACGAGACCAGCTGAACTAGTGACTTCCCCACGCACTCCCTGAAATTGCTCTACTGCCCAGCACTGAGGAGCCTGTGGGCCCTGATCCAGACAGGGCTGTCCTGGCAAAGGGAGACACGTGGGAAACCAGAAGGCAGAGCTGAGGAACAGCAGGGGAATGTGGCTCTTGGACATACCACCTTGTACAGCAGGAGTGCCAGAGCATCCTCCCACAGCCCATGCTCCACAAAGAAATCCAGCCTCAAAAATCACTACAGATCAGTCCACTAATTAAGGTGCAAACCAGCTCACGGGGGAAGGGGAGGAGTACATACTCACTTGGACTGCGTCTGCTTGGTGATGTTCCTGATGGTGGCCCCTTCCTTGCCGATGATAGCACCCACATACTGTGTGGGCACCAGGAGACGGAGGGGAATGTCAACTGGCTGCTGTTTGACTGGTGCCCCTGCAGTGACAGGGGAACCCTGCCTGGGGGCACCACGTGCCCCAAACCCACCCCGTCGCCCATTCTCTGGTCCTTGCATGGACTGCTCATCAGGGATGTAGGAGACCTTCAGAGCATGGTTCTCCAACTGGTGCCCATTCAGCTTCATGATGGCTCTGGAAGACAAGCAAGGAGAGAAGGGGTTGGGGTGGTGGATGTCCCTCCCCAAGCAGCAGTGTATAAGCACCACCCAAAACAGGTCAAGCCCTCCCTGGCACCAAATGTCCGTTGAGGAAGCATTAAGAATGGTGCATGGAAAAGCCATCAATGCCACAAAGACCTGGAAGGACTTTCCACCCAGCCGGGATAGGGAAAAATGTTTTAAGGTGGCTCTCTCTGAGCACCCAACCCTGGGTCAGGGGACTATAGTAATGGGTACAGGACAGAAATGTGCAGGGAGTGATTTCCAGGTCTCCTCTGCCTTACAATTTTTTATTTTTTTTTTTGGTCAACATTTCAAACCCATCTCCTAGTGGGGATTTTGAGTACTGGCTGCAAGAACTATAAACTGTCGATAGATGGGGCTGGTAGCAAGAGCAAAGTGACTGCTCTTGTCACAGTTATGCACAGCTCTCCTTCTAACCTCCCAAGGTTTCTACAGAAACAAACCAAACTGCAAGTTTCCAGAAACCGCTCGGTGACTCAACTTGTGGTGGTAGTGCTAAGCAAAGCCCTGCAACTGTCTGAACAGAGACTAGTAGCCTCATCCCTGCAGCATGGGGGGGGGGGGGGGCCTCAAGAGGAAAACACTTGATAAAGTGTATGCATCCACAAAAAAAAAAAAAAAAAAAAAAAAAAAAGCAGGGGACAAAGGCTGCAGACCTGAGAGCAAAGCTACTCACAAAGAGCTTTTTTGCTACAGGCTTCCTAACGAAGGAAACCCAAAACATTTCCAAGTGCAAAGCACAGGGCCAGTGCAGATTGACACTGGACAGGACAAACTGGTTATGCATGGGAGCAATCCCTTTGCTGTGCTCCATGCACGCTGTGGTGCTGGACTCTGTCCCATGCTATTACAGAAAGTACAACTGAAGGGTGATTCTCCAGTGAAGCTTTGGTGCGGCCACACATACAACCACAGCAAGTTCATGGTGGCTACAGCTTTGACAGTTGAAACATTATAGACCAGGCAGTGATTTGGAAGATGTTTTCATGGGGTGACCACACACAACGTCCCTGGGGACTGTGGCATGGCCACAGTGGCCACAATTGAGACATGCCCAACTCACTGACGTAAACCTTCCTGGATAAAAATCTATCAATTAGCTCCTCCTGGCTGTCCTCCAAGGAAAGTGCTGATTCCATCACTTTTACAGCTTTCCAGAGCCCTTCATCAGAGCAAGAGGAAAGTGAAATAAACACAGTGCTGAAAACCCAACTAATTTTCCATTTGCATTTAGTGTAAAGCCTGATCTTCCCCAGGCAGGATAAGGATTGGAGTTGTAAGTCTCCCAGTGACACAACCATTAGCCAGAGAGGACGTGTGTTGCCTCACACCCAAGAACCTACCAGTTTCTATGATATTTGGCCTCAGTATTACTATTTTCTGGAGCCACAATTCCTTAGATCATTTGAATACAAGAAAATCGGTGTTTTCCTTGAAAAAAAGTTGTTTGTTTTTACTCTTTGAACTGCAGAAAGAAAAAAAAAAAAAAAAAAAAAAAAAAAGCCTAACAACTTGGATGTCTTCTAAGGGGCTTTAATCTGAAGGCAAATAAAAAGAAATCAGAACAGGGAACAGGGTGTTTCTCAAAGATTTGCCATATTTTTACCCCAAATTTATGAATTCTGGGTTAATGTGACTTCCAGCACTGAAAATCCTATTTTCTGCACTTAGTAAGGGGTACAAAGCCACTGCAGCATGCCACGTAAGGGCAGCCTTGTGCTGCTTGGGTGGGCTACAGGGCACTTACTGCCTGGTCTGCTCCCGGTTTGCATAAGTGACGTTAACAACGGCGGTTTCGCTGTCTGTGTTTACTGCAAGTAAAAAAGGCAGAAATTAGAGCCAATGCGAGCATCTCAGGCCAAGCACACCTGTAAAGCAGAGTCCATGTTCAGGATGGCCAGGGTCTGTCCTGTCCCATCCCAGTGAAGGATGTGTACAAATTTTTCTCCTACAAAGGAGAAGATCGTCCAAGGGTTTGCACCATACTGGTACTACTGACAATGCCCACGGACACTTTCCCAGACAGCACAGCCCCTCCTGCTCTATTAAAAGGATACCACTATGTCATATAATTGTAGAATATCCCAAGTTGGAAGGGACCCACAAGGATCACCAAGTCCAACTCCTGGCTCCACACAGGTCTACCCAGAAATTCAGACCATATGACTAAGAGCACAGTCCAAATGTTTCTTAAACTCCCGACAGGCTTGGTGCTATGACCGCATCCTTGGGGATCTTGTTCCAGTGCACGACCACCCTCTTGATGAAGAACCTCTTCCTGATATCCAGCCTGAACCTCCCCTGTTGCAGCTTGGCACCATTCCCATAGGTCCTATCACTGGTGACTAAAGAGAACAGATCGGCACCTGCCCCTCCACTCCCCCTCGTGAGGAAGCTGCAGACTGTGATGAGGCCTCCCCTCAGCAGCCTCCTCTTTTTCAGGCCGCCCTTGCTCTCTGCACTAAAGAAGCAAAGATGCCAAAGCCAGCTCCATCCATTCTCCTGCCACTCCTTGCTGGAGCCCAGGGATGGTCTAAGCTGCACCCCCCAGCCCTCCTTTCTACATTGAGGACAGTTATGGTAACTCTACACACATTGGGCATCCCTGGGGCAATATTTAAGCTCCTGTCTCAACTGAATGCCACTAGAGAGTGAGATAAGATCTGCTAAGCAGAGACAGTAATCCCTCACCAGCCTCCAGAGGATCCTGAACCTTCCCTGGAGGAGCTGTTGGTGAGCCACATTTGTGTGGCCTTTACGGCTCACTGAAGGGGGACCCAAGGGTGCAGAATGATGCTGGCCAGTAACCTGTGAGGGAGACCCATGTGCACTACCCACAGCCTCTGCTGGACTTGCCTTTTAGTGGTTGAGAGTGATAACAACAAAAGGACCCAGTGACCAGGCTGAGACCTCCTGATACCTTTAGCCAGGGACACAGCTGACAAACAAAAAACATGTGTCTGTCCTCTCCATCCTCCCACCCCAAACAGGCAGGGCAGAATATATCTAAGTAACAGCAAGTTGGCTTCTTTTTTCAGCATTACCTTGCTCACAGTTTTCTACAGTGCCATACTGAGCTAGCAAACCATCTAGGACCTGGAAAACAGAGAAAAAAAATCACATTACATGGGGACAGTCAGGACAGACCCAGGAAACACAGTCAATCAATAGAGTTCTAGACATTAAGATAGTATAAGCAATCTGAGAAACAAAGGTCCTGTCTGCCCCAGGATAACGGGTGAACGAGCCTCAGAGCCAGCTGTGGGGAGCAGAGAGGTAGAAAAGAGCCAGGGAAAAGTCCCAGCAGCTGGCTGGAAGAAAGGGTCCATTTTTCCTACAATAGATAAATCAAATAACACTATTATAAATGGGGATTTTGTTGATGTAGCTTACATTGCTTATACCAGTTGAATTTACTCTTGTAGCAGAAGAGGAACAAGTGATGTGGACACAAGGGTCCAGTATAATTAGACCCACATAAAAACAAAGAAAAGGATGAATCAGCTTTAATCCCAAGTACAGAAACCTGCGGGGGAATTACGCCTTAAATTTGCTCTAAAATTCTTCATGGCAAGTCCTTGTGCTGTTCTCCCTGCTTGCCCCTCTTACCTCCCATCGCAACTGGGGTGGGATGTTTCTGATTTGAATTTTCCGGCTCCTGAAATAAATGAAAAGCAATTAAAACCAGATTTGGTGTCAGAAATTCATTCATCTCACCTTGAACTGTTCCTCATTGATGTATCTAATCAAGCTTTGCATTCCCACATGCTTCCAGGGTTTCTGATGGCGTTTGGTTAATTACACCTTGCTTTACTGCCTGGTAGGTGCTAGATATATGCTGTGAGCTTCACTGAGAACAAGATGCCAAAATCCACCCAACCCTTCTGAACTGACTATAGCTGTAGCAAGGGCATAGCTAAAAATGCAGAGTTTTGACAGATTCATTACAATGATTAGAAAGCAAAAGGGGAAGCAGCATTCATTTAACCTGCCCCCCACACTGGAGACAAACCCGGGCCATGAAGGGGAGAGTCTGGGGATGTCAAAAATGCTGGCAGGGAGCTTACAGGGTATGGCCATGACATCTGGAAACTCAGCTCCAGCATCTGAGTTAGTCTCAGGCCACTTCTCCACTCAAATTTTTGGCTCTTCCCAACCTAACTTTTTCCAAAGCAGAAACTTTGTTTGCTTGTTTGTTTTTTAATTCTGATGTCAAATTTACCCTGGAGGTGCTGCTGCCTGCCAGCCACTCCTCGCCCAGCAGCTGCCACAGACAGCTGTGGGCAGCTGTGACCCCTTCTGGACACTCCAGCCCCAGCACACAAACTGCTGCTGCTGGTACCCCAAGAGCCCTTGCCAACAGTAAATGCCAGGAAATGTTTTTTTTCTTTTTTTTTTTTTCTTTTTTTTTTTTTTTTTGGTTTTGTTTTGTTTTGTTTTTGTTTTTTTCCCCCTCACCATTGTGATATTTCCACCATATGGTTTTGCCACCTTCTGCAGTGTTGCTAGCCCACAGGAGAAGAAAACACATTGTGCACAAGCAAAGGGAAGTGGAGATCACTCAGATGAGCCTCCTCAATTTCCTAATTCACAACACCCAGTGAGACATTCATCTCACAGCAGTAACACCCTTAGGTTCCCAGTGCTGCTTACACCCTTGGAGGATGAAGCCTTGTGAGGGCAAATGCACAAATGCGGCTAGCTTTGGTCCAAGAAGAGTTGAGTTAAGGGTGCAAATGTCTTCTGCAAAACACCCCGTGGGATTGACTTTTTAGCCCTCTAAAAGTTCAGCATCTAATTTTAAGGCCCAATCTGAAATGAGTGCCTAAGTGCAGTGGGAGACAGTCTCTACCCCTATACCCAGTCAAGCTGCTCAGCAGAACATGGAACTTTAAGATCCCTAAAGAAAAGGGAGATGAAATGGCACGACCACCACAGGCATCTCAGCACTGGCAGCACTGTTTTGGGGTAAATACACTTGGACAAGCTCATCACGGACCCGAACTTCAAACCCAAATTATTTGTGAATATGTTAAGTAGTCCAAAAAAGGAGAGAAAATTCGATTCTAGTGTTGTTGTTGTTGTTCTAATTACACAACTTCAGAAGGTGGCCCAGCTCATTTGTCAATGAGAAGAAGAAATTGGTCTCAGCATGAAAAGGTCAAAAGCAATCAGTATTATTTAGACACACAGGTAAAGACTCCTCATAAGCACCTTTATCCTGTCAGTTAAAAGCATCTGTCTTGAGCTCATCCTCTGATCTACACTGCAGATTCAAATTCACATATATAAAAATGCCTGAAAGGGCTGGTTTGGTTGGTTTCAAACAAATCAACTTTGGATGTTTCCCAAAGTCATTTAGATTCATACTGGAGGGATGGAATATCCAGAAAGATGTGGGATTGCCCTGCCATCTGAAAGCCCTAAAGAAGCACAGAAATAAATATGTAAATAGTCAGCACTCTCATCAGCTCAAACATCAGCAAGGCTCTGAAACACCAAATTTTGTTGCTACTATGGATGCAAACTTGCGGGAGGGGGAGCACAGACAGATAACCCAAACCCTTAAAATTCAAGGTATAGCAGAGGGGTGCAGGAAGAAAGAGGAGAGTAGAGACACTAAGAAACCAGATCTTTTGTTTACATGCTTATCTACATCCCAAAATGAATAGGAGAGAGATTAAGAAATTCAGAAAGCAAAGAATGTCACAGTCCAGTGAGGGACAAAAGGATTTGAACTGACAGAGAAACTAGATTTCCAACCATCCACCCCTGCCACAGAAACATCTCCACCTAGCTACCTACAAGCATTTGCACAGGCAGAGCATGCATTCTTCACATTTGTGACCAGAACCAAATGCACCATGGAGAGAAAATATTTATTTATCAATTATTAAATATTATACACATATTATACTATTATATAACATACAATTGTATATATTATATACTGCTATTATTTTCATATATATATATATATATATATATAAATATAATACAAATAAATATAATAATATACAAATATTAAATTCCAGCAAGGCCATGCTTGGCTAGAGAGATGAGTTTTATCAGCCCAACTGGCAGAGCTGCAAAACACAAAACAGGTTCCTGTGAGCCCAAATGCCCTCCTGCACTGAAAACTGCAGAGAAGTCCATCCAGGGAGCCAGCACCCTGAATATTTGTGGCATCAGTGCTGCAGTGCCCATTCTGTGCTGAGGCAGGTGGAAATGGGACTGCAGCCATCTGCCTCTCACTAAGATCTGAGGTTCTGGCTCGATATGGACTCTCCCTGCAGCACATGGAAATCACCCCATCTGAAGAGCTACCCCTGCTCGGATTTGGCTCCTTCCAAGCCCTCAGCAGTATCTGTGGTTAGAATTACAGAGGAAGTCATGAATAAATAAATCCATCTTATTTGCTTTACTATAAGCAGGTCTCACTGTATGTTGAACCTTGTTGCGAATGTCACTCTTCAGATCATTGAATACGACACCTGGTTCTGCTCCCTACAGCCTCTGCCCTGCGCTAAGCTTTACTCCAAATAAATAACTCTGCTTGTCGGTGATTCCCAGCTTTTTATTCATAATGTGCCAAACCCAGGGAGCTCCTCCCTCTGCACAGCTATCTAACTCAGTATACATGACCTCAGCTGCAAGCTGGGACTAGCTCAGGGGCTCTGTACAACACAAAGATGTAGCACCACCTGTGCTTGCATCCCTCAGGCAGGAATCACCCGATAAACCTGGCATGAGACAGCAGGAGGTCCCCACGGCCTCCAACTGTGCTGCTTGCCTTATGCCAAAAGCAGGAACATCCCAAATCCTTGGGGTGATCTGATGCAGAGCAAACCACCTGGTAAAAATGTCTATTTGCAAGTCTGGCCAGTTCCTGTCCATGCGCTGGTAGCTTTTTAAATAACAAAAATAATAATTAAATAAAAAAGGAAAAGGGAAAAAATGGGGGAAGGAAAGATGAGGGTGAAGAGTTGTAGGGCTCTAAGGGGAGAGGAAATGTGAGTCCCAGGAAGGGATCCCAGTGTCACCGTCCTCCTGCTTCATGCCTATATTGCTATTTGTGATAATGGGATTTTAGCATTCAACTATGTCAGTTCTTCAGCCCTCAAAAACCTGCAAAGCTGCCTGGCAGCCTAGTACAGATGTCCTGGCTCTCTTGAGGAATCAGGAGGCAGACCAAGACCTTTGAAATCACAAACAGAAAAGCTTGATGCTTTCCACAAATCCTCATGAGCTGTGGACAGGGCTCACTAGAAAAATAAAAACCCATCCTGATACAACCAGGCTGTAACAGGAGGCTAAGATGGTTCCATATTATGGAGTTGGGTTAGTATTTGTGACTCCTGAACATCATGATGTACTCTGTCAAAGTCTTCCCTGGGTTTTTCCTTCAACTGTCTCTCTTTAAAGAGCGGAACACACTACCAGATTAAACTTCACAGGGGCACAAAAGTGAAGAGATGGAGCAAAGTGCCATGAAGCAACCTGCATTGTCCAGAAAAGGTATGGACTATTCTAAAATATCCAGTACCACAGAGATTTTTTGCCCTCTCATAATGTGCCTATCAATACAGCACCTGGACAGACTGCATGGTTCAAGAACAAGTGGATTAGCAGCAACCTCTTTTCCAGAATGGACAAAATAATGCAGATATTTTTTTTGAAGAAGTGGCAGCAAAACAAGAGCTCTGTTCATTCAGAAAATACCCACTGCTGTTCTCTGACAGCCCTGAAACCAGGTGGAAACCATGCTCTGTTTTTAACACACCCAAAGCCCTCCTACTCACACTGTTGCTGGCTGTCAGTGCCACAGCAGCAGCTGCACTCTTGAGTTGCACAGCATCTCTACTACAGGCAGCACATCCCACTCAGCACATAGTGCTGGTATCCACTGCATCCTTCACAGAAAACCCTGATCACACCACAGGCAGAATCATTGTTAACAATCCAAAATTAGATGGGTTTGTTTGTTTTTAAATTTCACTGGGAAATATCCCAGTGCAGATTCAGCTGTCGGGATCTCCCTTGGCATTCAAGAGGGTGGCCAGAGCCTCCCACTTAATTAAGAATTTGCTTGCAATTCCCCTGGAGTGGACTGGCACAGCAGTAGTGGCAGTGACCCAAGAAAAGGGCACTAGCTAGTTACAAGCAGGCAGCCTGGCTGGGTGCCAGCAGGAGGATGAGGCTGGCTGCTGCAAACGATGGCAAAGCAGAATTGGTACAACCTTTTCTTGCTCAAAGTTTCCCTTCACTTTTGCATGAGCTTCGTGTGGTATTTTCATGAGGATGCTTTCAGGGACAGAGCTGCTCCTTGCTGCATTGCCAGCACAGGTGCATGTATTTTCAGCAAGGAGATGCAGTGACACTTGCTTCCGCCTCCTCCCAATAAACTTTTGACCACATGCTCCAACCAAGATGAGGCAGACAGTCTCTCCCTCAAAAGGGGAAGAGATGGATGTTTGGAGAGGAGCATCATTGCACTCACACAGCAGGTCAGCAGCAGGAGTTAGAATAAAACCTTCATCTCCCCACCTGAACCTGCAGACGCACCTCTTTCCCCCCTCACAGCACATGGACCTTCGTGATGCAGACAGGGACACTACCGAGGGATTTGGGTTGTTTTCCAATGTGATTTAGCCCTGAGCATTGCAGGAGGCAACTGGAGGGTTTGGTGTGGGGAGTGTATGGAGGAGTCCTATCATGCTGATGCCATGCACCGACGAGGCGGGTGCCAGTGCAGGGTCTGTGGCAGGTCACACTGAAGCACAGGGCTGTCTTGGGACAAGCACTCGGAGGTGGCACCTGACCAGTGTGGCAGTGAACATCCAGGAAAGCTGCTTTCCATAGAACGGTTTAGGTTGGAAGGGACTGTAAAGATCATCTAGTTCTCACCCCCCTGCCACAGTACCTGATGCTCTCTCCTCCCTCTGTCTGTATCACAGTGCCAGTAACGGTGGGTTGAGCTACGCAGACACACCAGAGCTGCACATGCAACAGACGTGGCTTCTGTGTGATACTGGCTACAGCATCTCCCTTACATCCGATGTCTCATGGATCTTCTCTATACCTTACCACATATTTCTCAAAGCAAAGGTGACTAAGGGCACGATAGCACTGAGGGACCAAGCAACTCAAGCAAAGTATAGCCAGGCTCTAGGCTCTTCACAGCCTTGAACACCAACCAAGTGTGACCATCTCCCACTGAAACCATTTCTGGAACTCCTAAAGGCAAGAGAATGGCCAAAGACAGAGACACCGGGAGAACCTACTAGAACTGAACAGCATTAATGAGGGCTTTTCAATCAAATGGAAATGTTATGCAAATTTGGGGGTTGAAAACACAGTGCATCCCTGATTCAATTAACAGCATTTCATTTATCTAGTTAAGTTTTGATTCAGGAAAACACTTAATCCTGTGCTTAATGTGTTGTTGTTTTTTTAACATTTTAAACATTTTTAAATAGGAAAATGTGGTTGCTAAGACACAAATGTTGCCAAGGGACTCAAAGAAAAGTTGTAGTTGTGAGACACGAATATTATCCCTATACTCACTTCACTGACAAGGAAACAAAAGCACAGAAAAGGAGGTACCTGCTCAAAGACCACAGCAGGTCTCTATCATGCCTTTGAGCACAACATGGCACCACAGGAGCTGTCCACCCACTCAGGTGGAATCAGCCTCCAGGCTTCAGCCAATTTGCCTATTACCTTCTGCTTCACCCTGCAATCGAACATGGCTCTCAGCTTCCCCACATGCCAGTCAGTTCTTGTACTAGTGAACCCACTGACACATGGACTTCCCAGAGAGACGAGGCACACATCAGCAAGGAAAGAGAAAAACAAACTCACTAGATGGTGCTGAAGCAAGCCTAGAGATCCACATTCCTTACTTGGAAGCAGAATCACTAAAGTTTGAGACATACTTACCCAGAGGCTGATATTTGATTTTTTTTTTTTTTTTTCCCTGAATCTAAACCTCTCAGAGGTGCAGGAGGTCCAGGTTTAATTTTCATAGCCTCTGTGATTTGGTAGGAATGTGGGCATGGGAAGGAACCAGAGGAAAGTCCTCCCTTGAGCTTGCGAAAAGCCTAAATTCAGAGCTCTGAGATTAAGAGGTACTGTATTTGCTTTGTGCATTAACATCAAGATGAAACATTAAGTGTATTAAACTGAAGCACGAGCTAAAAAGAAAATGCAGATCTGGTTTGGAGCGGGGGGTGGGGAGGTGGGGGGTGGGAGTGTTGGGAGACTCCCAAATTAAGGGCATTTTTTCCACAATATTGAATTTTTCTGCCAGAGTTAAGGTCATCACTGCCCTGTCCTGGCTGTGCTGCTCTCCACCACGGATCTCCCAGTAGCAGCATCACTAGGGTTCCCGTATGCACATTTGTGTCCCTTGCTTCAAAGCCTGGCTTCACTGCTGGAGTTGCTAATTGAGGTGGACTTGGACCATGACCTGGACTGTGAAGTGGGACAGGTGAGGCACAGTCATACACACACCCACAGAGCAAAAGGAGAACCGTCTCCATGCGTGCAACACCTTCTCCCAGACCTTAATTTAATGTAATCATTGAAGCAAAATTACTGCAACATCCCTCATCACAATACACACCTCTCTTATCACACCCTTTTTTCTAAAACCATCTTGTGTTATTTTGAGCCACTATCTTGCTTCTTTCCAACTCCAGTGACTTGCTTGTCCTCATATCCTAAAACCTCACAAAGCAATAATGTATCCATAAACCACATGGTGGCAAAAACTCTGAGGCCAGTGATTGCTGTTAGCTGGGGATCCCAGCTAAGGCAAGAGATGAGAGTTCCAGCTGTGTGTGCAAGAGCAAAGCCAGAGCTGCAGGGTGGCTAACTAGAGAGAGAGATTTGGGGATGGAATAAGAGGAAGAGGAGGTCGAGAAAGAAATATGCAAATACATATGACAGCATTAAAACAGCAGTAACAAAAAATAATAAAAGGCAGAGAGAAAGCCTGGTTCATCCCTTAAAGATTTACTAATGAGGCCAACAGAAATGATCCAAAACGCCTCTCTGAGATCGTGCTTTTGGGAAGTCAAAGGCAATCAGCTTCTTGTAGAAACACAGAAGTGAACCTGCCATGGGATTTTGGAGAAATGCATATGCATCCTCCATGCACAAATATCATACAGACCAACTTGCCCTGGCTGGTAGTTATCTCTGACAAGCAAGCAGAACATGATAAACCTTTCCATCAATCATCTTGGCAAACAGAATTTGATCCTGGACTAATAAATCTGTTTAATTGGTTTCTCCCCATTAGCTCTTTTTTGGAACTGCTTTATACACAGAGAATCATACCTAATAATTGACATGATTTTTCAGAGAGCTGCTAAGAATGAGAAGTTGTCCACAAACATGCTTCTGAAAGACCAAAAGAACTCATTCCTGTTTTTTTTTAAAGAACTGCTGAATCTCAGGCAGGGGAAGAACTGGTTGATGACCAGTGCTGAAAACAAACAAACAAAAAACAACAACAACAACAACAACAACACACACACTAAAATTCCCTCCTCTACAAAGTTGCTGTGCTACCTTTCCATTTTCCCCACTGATCCCAGGTAGATGGTGTTGGCATGAAGCACATGCCTTGTCCACCCAACTAAGTGTCAATCTTTGAGAGGAGTCAACACCTCATGCTTCAAAAGATGCAAGAAATCTCAAAAACCTTTATATTCTACGCACCCAGAAGAAGATTCTAATCGTCCCCGAGACTTCTGGGGTTAGTCCTTGCCAAATCAATACATCAAGTATCTGCAGACAGGACAAGTTTAACAGTAAGTAATAGAGAGAAAAGATGGATGAGTTTTATACAATGCATCCATTATCTTCCAATTCTAATTTGCTGGCAAGTTGCCATTTTTTGAAAAGCTATTTCTGATGCTATGAACATGACCCAAAGCCAAGCCCAGCTAAATTTGGTAAGCGCCCACAACTGGCAACCCAGCTCCAAAACTGAACAGGACATGCTGCCTAACTGTTTTCCAGTGGCTCTAATGGTGCTGTGGACTTGAGGCTGCTTCACTTTGAGTACAAACATTGCAATGCAGCCAAGCGCAGCCCCCATGCAGCCGACATCAGTGGAAACACCAAACCCCATCAATACATGCTCTATGGTGGGTCTCAGACCATTTTAATTTCTTTATATTTAAGCATCTTTACCAGGTGATTGACAGTTGTCACTCCTGTTTCATGTAGTTTTGCTCAGAGAAAGTGGCCATGGCCAACTTTTTTTTTTTCCTTTGCTTCCAGTCCACCAAGGACAGTGGGGTATTGGTCTGTTACTGGAGAGATCTTACAAACACTGCAGGCTCAGAGTACTTTGAGCTATTTTTTTGCAACTAGGGGGAGCTGCAAAGATTCAGGCTCCTCATAACTTCAGATGCTTAAGCACACACCAGTACCATGCAAGAAAGGAAGAGGAAGCAAAATTACATGAGAACTTGGAGGTATTTCTGACGTAGGTCTGTGCCACAAGGAAGATGAGGAAGGCAGAAAAGGCAGCACAGGGGTGTGCAGGTTTGAGGGTTGTGGCAGTACAGCAGGAGTTGATGTTTCACTTCGCCATACTCCCTGAGGGGGGCACAGCTCTGTATCCCTCATGCTGGCAGGTACAGATTTGTCAGAGAAAGCTGCAACAAAAATCAGTAAGAGTCTCCATGCATGGCTCTGTGCCAATGGCACTAAATCTGTTTTCAAGCTAAATCAGGTTAAACTAGTGTAATGACTGCACGCAGACAAGCTCTCAAAGATCAAAGTGAACTTGTCAAGGGAGTCTAGTGAGAATCCAGAAGTTACAACACAGATTATACTATCTTATGAACTTAACTCAAGGGTGGAGAATCTTTTACCAAAACTCAAGTTAAAACCTGCGATGCCATACTCAGGCCTGCCAGTCCTCCCAGTTTGGCTGATGAGGTGGTGTGTTTTTTTTCAGACCTCCAACAGCCTGTAGAGGGCAAAACAGCTGTGAGCATCCCTCATGGCATCCCCCATCACATCAGACATGAAGTTTGACACAGACTGGTGAGAAGTTCCCGAAGCCCCTTCGAGCTTTCACGGGTCTGTGTACAGGGATCAGACAAGCAAGGAAGACAGAAATGTGAGAGCAGGTTGAGACTATGGTTGATCATGAGCTGGGTTAAAAGCGTGACTTTTTTCCACTGACAAGTGAAAGCAAAATGCTTCTGTTCTTTCTAAGGGAAGGTAAAGAGAAGAAACAAACTGACATGAAAAAGTAAAAGTGGGACTTCTTTTCCTGCATTTCCAACATAAATTTTAAACAGGAGAATTCTTCACCAAATCTAGTTGAAGCCAGACTCCCTTTCTCTTGTATTTCCTCTTCAGAAAGAAGGTGAGAGCAAAGCAAAACTTTTCCAAGAAAACATGATCTAGGGTTCTCACTAAAAAACAGGATTTCCCATGCAGAGCCCACAAAAATCACCCTTTGGGAGCAGGAGAAAAGATGCCAATAAACTCACAGAGAAGCCAGAGTCACCCACAGAGTCTACATGGATGTGGCCACGTTCTAGTTTTTTGCTGTGGCTACTCCTTAGGTATCTAAATGGTTTGGGAGAAGGTTACACAACAGGATGGTTAAACCACTCTGGCTTCTTACTTCTCCCAAAGCTGGAAGAAGAACTTCTTCAGCAGAAGAAATGGCTTTCCCTATCTGGAAAGTTTACATCTTATATTTGTTAGTCCTGTTTGTTTGTTTGTTTGTTTTTGTTGTTGATGTTGTTTTGTTTGTTTTTGTTTTTTGTTTTTGTTTTTACAGCAAGAGTGTCAGGATTAAGAGGAGAAAAGGAAAAATCTGAAGCTTGGGTAGGACAGAGCAAGAGCTGAAAACAGCAAAAATAAAGCTATTCTACTTGATTGCTATTCATCTTATTACAGGGGTGCCTAAGCAAAGCCATTTAAAGCCCACCAGTACTACTTTGGCATAGACACCATTAAAAGCCAAACTGACACATACACCAAATAAATTCATTGCACAGTTAGGGGAATCCAGCACAAAGCTGTCTGAATATCTGATCTGGATTTTTTCCTAAGTGAAATCCCTACATGTTCATGCCCTCTCTACTGTCTGCCTTCCATAAACATTCACAAGCCAGGTTTTACTGGTACAAACAGCAGCAGAGAGTAGCTTTTGAAGTTGTATGAACAACTTTGGGGAAACTAAAGTTTCCCCAAATAAACTAAATATTTGCACTGTGCAAATATTCATGCCAGGCATGCAGGCATGTGCAACCAGTAAGGCACAGAAACAATATCACAGGACAGATAAAAACTCATTGATGCAAAGTCTTCATTTAAGCCATAGTTTTAAAGAAATTGCAGAAATTCACTCTCCACAACAAGTATCAAATACAAAAGTCACAGCTACTTTGCATCTTTGCCATAATCAAGAATAGGCTACAGATGTCAGAGAAATTTGTTATTAGTTCAGCTGTAACTGAATGCTAAACAATGACTATATAAAGTTGTATACTTAGGCTCAAATTCAGCATGTGCCTCATTTTAACATTGAGGCAGCCCCATTAACTTCAAAAGGATGACTTCCCTTTTAAAAAGCATGTCCTTAGGAGACTTGTGAATAAGAGCCTAAAAGCATAAAATTTATGTGAGGTTCATGGCTTTCCATGAAATTACACCCTAACAAACAACTCCATAAAAAGAGTATAGAAGCCACATCTTCTTCCGTATAGTGGAGATAACAAATTTCTTTTATTCTTTGCTCATTTGACCAATTTGTATACACTTTTATGCCAGAGGCTTGAGGGACAGGAGATCACAAAACACAAGCTAGCATCTTCATAGCAAAGAAAACATACATTCTCACATATATTTATATAAACACTTGTACACATGACTACCACCCACTCCAGTGATCAAGCCTGCTTGGACATGACCAATATTAAACAAGGAATAATTTGGATAAGATTGACAGTCCTGGATATAAGGCAGAACAGCAGAGGTCACTCAAGAGGTCATTTCATCTTGAGGATACAGTGTTTCCCAACATCTCAGGTAAAAGCTGCTTATTGTTTGTGATATTACAATATAGGTATCATTTATCTGCAGGTAGTTCTCTGTATGCAACCTATTCAGGATGTTTGATCCCACAGCCTTGATTCATGAAAGAGTTTAAGGAAAGACAACGCTTTGCAGGTGACATGTCAGAGAAAACTGAGAGCTAGAAGGGACAATCATCCCCACCTCCCTGTGCAACAACTTAGTGTCCCTTATTTTGCATTTAATCCACAAATCCAGATTTCTTTTCAATGCACATTCACCAGAAGAAACCATGCTACTGAAATTCCCAGTTAGAAAGCTTTTCAGCACAAGCACTATATGTAATTGTTCTCAACACAGCTAGAAGCACAAAAGCATGGGGACAAGTAACTTCCGGATTTGATAGCCTGCATGGATGGCATTCATCCCCCACCTCAGATGCTTTGGGGCAGCATCAGGGGCTGAAGACACAGGACCTGGTGGGACAGTCACTGCTTAAACCTCCCAGGCATCATCTGGCAGAGCTAGGGGATCAAAATCTCAATAATAAAAGAAGAAGAAACCACACCAGTCAGATTTTTCAAGAGTACTCAGCATATCAGGTGCTAATCACATCTGAAAACATTGCTTTTATTTAGATGATTAAGTACAACTTGAAAAATCTGGCTCTGAGTACATTTTTCCCCATCTCCTTTTATTTGGTTCAAGATCCTTATTCCCCCATTTTATACTCCACTATGAGAGTTTGTTCCCTTAAGAGCTACACTTTCTACATTATGAAAGGAACCTGCTACAGGACATGCATCAGAATCAAACTTTCTCCTTTTTGTGCACATCAGTTTCACTGTAACCTCAAGTGCTGTTTACACTTCACAGTTACCCCTGGATGGTGCAGGATTTGCATCTTGCTGTGCTCCGCATGGAGCCTTGTCAGCTTGGAGTGGTTCCTGGTGCATGAGGTTGCTGCTACTTTTATTAGTCATACTGTGCTCATAGCATGGTAAACTCAATGTGGTGTATTACTCTTGAAAAAGTGCGGACCCAGTTCTGCTGCAGATGCAGGTGGATTACATTTTATGTCTTTAAACTGTTTTCTTGCATAAGGACCGGACAATTAAGGTAGGCAGAAAAGTGTGAAGTTTCAGGTCTGACCATGTCAGAGCTCCCAAGTGTCAGTTACAATAAAACAAATGACCCATTTCCTGACAGATCACAAGGGCTCCTCTGAGAGGAACAGATGGACAGATTTTTATGTTTGTTTATTATTTCTTTTTCTGCTGGGAAGGTTGCACTCCCCTGCTCTTTGGCACCAGGAGGTCAGAGCAGGCTAGGGGGTGCATTTGTGCTTGTGCTACTGCCCTGATAGTGCCCTCCTGACTGTTCTTGCACTGTCCTCAGTAATGCCTCCCTCTGCCAAGGCTTTGCCAGGTCCTGGCCCACTTTGAGCAAGAATCAATGAAATGTCCTCTGCTCTTCAGGTTTATTAGCCATGTTGAGGAGCAGCTCCAGTGCAGGGGCTGTAGAAGGTTTGACCAGAGGCAATAGCTCAGGGAAGGGTGAGTGGTAGCCGATGGTTTCCCAAAGGCACCACAAGTAGCACAGAAGCCCTCCACAGCACACACAGACCACTGGAATAACCCCAGGCACCTTGAAGCCACAGTACTACAGAAATGCAGTCTGGTAGAATCCTGCTCCAGAAAATGCTGCTGCACAGAACCTGCAGCTCCTGAGAGCCAGCACCCACCCACAGAGACCATACACACCCTGCAAAACCTCCTATCCACAAGCCAAGGCCATGCCAGTGTCACACACAATATTCAAAATTAAGCCAAACCCCAGGAAACATGGAAAGATTGTGCACTGTCCCCTACAGGAAGAGCCAGCAGGAGCCAGCATGGTGGCATCAAGCCAGAAGAGGGCTGCAACCCTTTCAAGACCCTTTGCAGAAAGCCCCATTCATTGCTGCCTCCGTCCAGAAGAGAAAACTGAGCAGGTTTCAATTAAAGCATATTTTTTCTTTTCAATCCTTATGCTTAGGATCATGAAGACCTCTCCAGCATCTTCAAGAGTGTGCTATGGACACTGGACATAAAAAAGATGGCAGATTGGTTTCCACTCCTGTTCAGTAAGCTATTCAGTGAGAAGAATACATACTCTGGTTTTAAGAAATACAGCTTAAAACAGCACCTGACACTAACTTTCCAACAGAGAAGCACTTCAGTTTCCCAGGAGCGTTACCAATACACAAGCAGTATAAAACCTCCAGCCCGCTTTGGTCTGAGACATCTTCACTAGGTTCACAGCATGACTCGAGTGGGAAGGAACCCAGGAGGTATCCCAGGCCAACCTCAGTGTTTCTCCCAGCCATCCCATCTGCAGATAAAAAGGTTTCGAAGCTGCTCAGGTAGAATGGCTTGCACATCACACAAAACACACAACAGAGAAGAGAAGCATATGCACACCCGCAGCACCACTTACAGAAACAAGGAAAAGAGGAGGCCTCTGTAATTTCCCCCAACCCCACAACATCTAGGATAAGCTGGCAATTGTCAGGTAAAGTCCAGCAAAGATTTCTGAACTAAATTCCCACGTGCTGGTAATGACCAGTTGACCTGGGAATGCAGTCAGGATAAAACAAAATACAGATTACTGGAGAGGAGAGAAACATACTGCTGGCCCAGGTCTGTGCTTCTAACTTCTTTTTTTTAAAAAAAAAAAAAAAAAAAGTGAAGAACTTTCCCACTGAGCGGACTATCCCACAACTGCCTCTGCAACACTTCTTGGAGCAGGTGAAAGCAATCCCAGGCAGAGGCAGAATGCTGCAGGACATTTCCCCCCATCTCTGAGGCATTTTTCTCCCATGCTAGTTGTTTTCCTTCCCTGAGCAAGTGCATTTTTAAATATCTGCAGGTATTCACTGAAGGATTCTTCCACAACATTTGAATACTTCACACTGGCCACAATAAGAATTTAAAGGTGCACAAAGGCGCAGCACCATCAGCTTGCAGTGAGGAGGATGGATGGATCTTGCACTCATAATTCTGCTGTTCCTCCCCGTCCCCCAACCCCCCATCCCTTATTTTAGCTCAGTTTGGTGTCTGGGAAACCCCTCACACACAAACTGAAAGATGCAGCTGGGTGCATGCATTAACACTGCTCAGGATTCGGTGATTTAGCTGAAGTGAAGGTTGAGCTCCTACTAAATGCCTTCAGGTATGCTGAAAATGGGAGTTTTCACCTAAAACTTCTGAAAGTGCTCTCTCTGGTGAATCAAAACCCCAGAAATGTCTCTGCAACTTCTACAAAATGCCTTTTCCTCAAAAGAAACCTGCAACCTCCATTTCTAGGTCCCCTGAATTATTTGGGTTTCCTCCTGCTCATCTGCTGTCCTCCTCACTTTTGGGGAAGGGGTAGACACTGGCATCCCCCAGGTGCTTCTCTGTGCAATTGCTTTAAGCTCCCACTTCTCCCTGTGCCATACAGGTATGGCCCCATTTCTAGAGTATTATAGCTGCCATGAAAGCTGTAAACCAGTAGCATCATTAAGAGAAGCAAGAAAAATCATTTCTGGCTGCATTGAAGTAGGCAGAAATACCAAATTTGCAAACAAGAGGAAAGGCATGTGCTCAAGTCAATAATGCCATCTCCAGAAGGAAAAGGCGCTGAAGACATTTCCTCCTGCCCCAGACTGGAGTTTCATACTTCTGGGCTAATCTTGTGCCATCCTGAGCAGCCTCTTGAGCCTCCTGAACTCTCCCAAACCCTACTGGTAACTTTGGAAAACATTAACATTTCTAGGGGCTTGGGTTGGGGGAGAGGGAAGAGACCTTCTAGATTTTTAATTATGAAAGGTCTCAATTTTCAAAGTGAGTACTTTAACCCCACTTCTCTTATCCATATCTCTGTGGTTTGTTTGCTTGTTTTTTAACCTAAAAGACAAAGACAGAAGCAGATTAAACTGGAGAAGCAGATTGAGATCTAGCAATTGTCACCAAAGCAGTCAGTTTATTTTTGCCACCAAATTAATTATTTTCTTCTGAATTTAAAAATCAGACACCTGAAGCAGGCGTCTGAACAGAACAAAATCCATCTTCCATTGGTTCAAAACTTGAGGCTACAAAATTTATTGTTATATTGCAGTTTCTTGTACTTATTTCCCAGTTACTGGTCCAACTTGGAAAATGGGAAGTGCATGTAAAGGCATTTCTTTAACTTCAAACTGCAAATTGTCAAATACAATCATTCTCCCAAGTTGTTAAAATTAGTCAAATTATCCCAGTTTTAAACTGAATTGATGAAATTTGCTTACAAATTATTAATATATCACTGAATGACAAATTATTTATTTTTTACAGCTGGAAAATATTAAAATGTATTAATTTCAAAATGATCACAGTTCTGAGCAGTGTAAATTCAGTATTGCAGAGTTCAACTCAAAGATGGGTACTCAAAATAAATAGAGAAACTCAATATTATTACCCTTTTTGGTAATCAAGAAAAGTAGTAACAAATCAAATCACATTAAACATCCTCAGAAAAAAGCATTCATCCTGTGTTTCAATTTTCAAACACTGCTGTGTACAAGGGTATTGCTAATTTTGTAATGATACTATAACTTGTAAAGCACACCTGTTGTAACAGGAAGAGAATGCCCTTAGAAATGGACTAAGGGGATTTTTTTTGTCTCAGTATTCAGTCTTTATTTTACATGAAAAAACTACCTACAAACTTTTTTTCAGTTCATTTTGTCCACAGAATCCAAATGATCTGAGGGAAAAAGGCACATTTTCTGATTAATATAAACAAAGAAAACATAGTAGCTGTTATCAAGTATTAAAATATTTCATTACAAAATATTTATTGTATGATTATGCACACACAAAGTATTTCTCCAGTGCAAAAACATTAATTTTAAACAAATACTTAAAAATCAGCAATTTCAGAATTTCCCTATCTGATGCCATGTGCTACACTGTATCTTCATGTCATTAACAACATTTAATAATTCCCACCTCTACTCAGGAACTCACTGACCCTTCTAAATAAGAGTTGTTTATGAATGACCTCTACATAAAAATACCTTGCACAAAAACTTCTAGTTTTAAGTCTACTGCCTGTTATCAACCAAACTCCCTCTTTCCCCCAATTACTTGGTTTCATTCTCTCTGGTCGACTCACTTCCACATTCCTCATATTTGGAATGTCTGCTTGATGGATTCACTTTTTTTCCCCCTTGCCCCTCCTCCTTCCTTCCTTCATTCATTCCTTCTAATGCTATCTACTGAGGTCTTTTCAGTTTTGGAGCTCCAGCCCCCCAAACTGATTTTTAATCTTGAGTTGGAAAATTGAACTTTAAAACTTCTTATTGTTTAACCTTCTGAGGAATAAAGCACATAGAAATTTTCAGGTTAAAAAAAATATTCTTAGGTTTCCCCAACTTTTTCCATCAGCAAAGTTACAGAAAAATAACTCCAAAACAAGATAGTTAAAATAAGTCTAAACAAATTTTAAAACTGAGGGGTTTTAATCAAATGTCATGTTTATCATCAATGGCTCTCCTTTACAGTACTACTTTTAAAGTTTTTCTTCAAAATGGTTTCCTATGATCATTAGGATAATTTCCAGCTCTAAGTGTTATTTGAAGAATTTACTGTAATTAAACAGCTATAAATCAGTTTACTCTTCTGTAAGTTTTGGAGCAGTTACACACCAGTCACTCTTTCTAATGCCATATAAACAAATTCTCTATTTTTAAATTAATTTCTGCAACACTGTTAAGGACGGGAGAGAACTTAATGAAGGAAATACACCAGCAAGAATGATTTCCTTACAATATGTAATCTCATTGAACACATTTATTTATAAAAGTACCCAGATCAGTTTTTCTGAACATTTGTATTTGCAGTTTCAAATAAAAGAAACAACCACAAAGACAAGCTTTTCTTTTATAAATTATCTGGGAAGCATACCATAGATCATGACTTGTTTTCCCACATTTTTACACTCAAAAAAATAATATCAGGTTGGGGGATGGGGGGGCAGTTTTTCAGATCACACCAAAAACATCTGATTTTGTCCTCACTGCTCATACTTTAACCATATCGTATGTGCCTTTAAACTGGAAAATCCAGTCTTAAAAAAAAAAAAGGGGAGGGGGGGGCGGAAGCCACCAACTTCAAAACAGAGGCAGTCCATCCCATCATTTCAGCCTTCATTCAGAATGAGGAGCAGAGGGGGAGGATAACAAAATACACCATAACATCACACACCACCGAAGTTGGGGGCAAACAACCAGCAAAGTCTAGGAGCTGCTGCCAAAGTTGCCTTTGCTGACCCAGAAATACAAACTTGCCTCCCAAAACTAAGACAAAGTAACTGTAGCAACTGCTCCATTGCAGCAGGCAATCACTGAGCAAGGAACAACCAAATCTCGGCTAACAAAGTTATTTCAAGCAAAGCACATGAGGAAAGTCAACAGCAAAAAATGTCTCCTGTATCTTTAAAGGCAACAGACAAGGGCTATGGGGATAAAATTAAAAGCCACCCTCTCACTCCCCCCCACCCCGGGATTTAGCAACAAAATATAATTAATTGCATTTCTCCTGGTTCTCATTAAACCGTGCTAACTAACCTTCCGTTTGCTTCCACCTATTGTAAAGTTTCAACCAGTATTTCTTTGAATTACAGCCACCAAAGAAATATTTACATTTCCATTGAATTTCTCCCGGAGTGCTCTTAGGAAAAGTCAGAGGGGGAAGAAGGGAGCTGGGAAATACCCTGAAATCTGCTCCACTCCCCACAACCTATTGATTATTCACTAGGAGAGCACTAGGAGATGAAGAGGGGGGTGGGAGGGTGGGAAGGCGACCCTCTCTGTGTGCCCCCTCCCCCTTTTTTTGAGTGTCATTATGTTACCCTTCATAGGGTAATTGGCTTTCCAATAACACCCCTGCATTCAATGATATTTAAGCCACAGCAAGTCTCTGAGTGCTGTAACGAGCAATATCGATCATCCTTCCACGAGGTGAGTCTTGCTGCAAAAAAAAAAAAACCTTGGATAGGAAATTGTTAAATGGATTTTTGCCTTTGGGATCAGCCCTCCAGGACTCGTGGTTCCACTGAGTGGCCCCTCCAAGGAAGGAATCAGTGCAGAGTTTCACAGCCCCCTGAGGGGGTCAGGGCCCTAAAATAGGGTCCCAAGATGGGTTTCTCAGTGGTGAGGGAGCCCCACAAGTTTCAGGAGGAAGAGTTTGCTCTTCCACCTCCTTCTGTGCCCAGGCATTGAAGCAGCTGCCTCATCACGTGGGAGAATCAGGCTGCGTGGTCCAATGTGGACTACTGGGGTTTGGGACGAACTCACCCAGCAGAGAGGGGTGCAGCATCTCCATGGAGGGGCCCCTGCAAAAACGTGAACTCTGAGCACCCTCAGCAGCTCAGTTTCTGAGCTCTTCAGAGCTGCTCTAAGGCTTGGCATCCTGCACATGAGCCGAGCACGCAACAAAGGGCCAAGAACATGGAGAGGCTAGACTAGGCAAGGCCAGCGGCCCGTGAAGCCATTTCACAGGTAGACCGAGAATGTGAAGAAATGCAGCTTCAGCCCCAAAAAGAAAAGCTGACAGTAGCCAGAAGCTAAGGCCAGCACCCTGCACTTGCCAGGGTTTAAATCCCTCCCCAGCATGGCAAAGAGCAATAAACCCCATATTTTTTCTTTTCAAGTCTTCACCATCGATCCCAGCAAATTTTGCTTTAAAACGAAAAACAATCAAACAAAAACTTTACAATTCTGTTAGAAAACAACAAACTTCACCCATTTTGCAGAGGAGGATAAGAGCAATGCTGGGAAATTCTTTCAGTGCCACAAGTTTGAAAATCCCAACCCAAAACATCTCAGCCACTCATCACCTTGGGTGAGTTGCTGGATAATTGTTTAACCATTTTTTAAAACAAACAAACAAAAAAAATCTTAATCACAAAGTTTTATTTAAAAAAAAAAAAAAAAAAGATAAGAAATCAAATGCTAAAAAAATATAAGAAATCAAACGCTTATCGTCAAAACTGCCTTCTTATCTCACTGGGGACATACCTAAAGTAAAATATCTACCGTACCTAATTTCACATGCACATATTTGAATATATATTTTTTTTGCCTCCTGTATCTTACAATTCCCTCCCCTCCCCCCCCCCCCCAACAGAAAAAAAAAAAAATAAAACACTGTATTACCTTTGCTTTTTAGGTACTGAATGTTCAATCTCTAGCTGTTTTCCATGAAGCTCCACTTTCCCTAAAAACAAAATGTGTCTGGTTTTTATAATCTGGGTGAAGGGGTCAAAAAGCTTTGGATAACATTCTATCACGTGAAACTTTTGATTTAATTTGAAATACCACAAAGCACACAAAAATACATTTTCTGATTTCTTCACAAGTGCATTTTATCAAATACAAGACTGGCTTCAAATGGGAAGCAGCGGGAGGGAGTGGTGAGTTAGCTGTCTGGACAGTCTTCCTTAGGAATATTTAATTCCTTAGTTCATACTGGTCTGCTTTGACCAAACGAAAATGAAGAATAGTATTTTGAGAAAATAATCTTCGTCTGTATTTAATTCCGTATGTTTGATCCCTCCAGAACTCCTCTAGGCAGAAATCTTCCTCCCCATTTAAAGGCTAGAAATGTTAACTCCACGGCAGAAATGGATTTCTCTTTGAAAATGGGGTGGTTTTCTTTGCCGTTCGTTTATTTATTTATTTTTGGGTAGGGAGGGGAAGAGGGGAGCAGCGATGGGAAGAGCCTAGCGGGAGGAGCCCCGGGCATGGGGAAACATTCAAAAATTTTAGAAATTATCTGTTTCCCGGGGAGCTTTTTTTCTGTCTGCGAGCAGCATGGCGACCTTCGCGCTATTCCACGCATCACATGCCCCAGGAAACCCAGTTTCAAATCAAAATGGCCAAAGTCCCAGCCCACCGCCCGTGTCGCGACGGGACCCCCAGGCCGAGCCCCGCCGGGACAGGCGCCGCGCTGCCCCCGCCACGGCTGCCCCGGGGGGCGCCCCCAGAGACGGGGGGGGCGGCGCGGGGCAGGAGTCTGCGGGGGTCCCCGCTCCGCACCCCCACACCGTTCGTCGCTAGCGCCTGGGAGGGAAAGCGGGGTCTGCCCCCGCCGCGCCGCGATGCAAGCCCCGACGGGGCGCGAGGGCTCGAGGCCCCCCCCAAGTCCCCGCTGCGCAGGGAGCGAGGCCCAGGCGGGGGGCTGAGCCCCGCGGGTGCCCGCAGTTCGCCGGGGAGGTGAAAGCGGAGAGGGGAGAGAGGGCCAGAGAACGCCGCTTACCCGAAAAAGTTTCGATGGCTTTCATGGCCCACTGCTCATCGGGGCAGTCCACAAAGGCATAGCCGGACTTGACCAGGAACTGCCCCGTGAAGGAAATTTTGTGGTCGTTGAAGACTTTCTCCAAGTCGGCCGGAGTCACGTTCTCGTTTAGGTTCCCGATGTACAGCTTGTTCATGGTGGCTGCCGGCGGGGCGGCGGCGGCTGGGGGCGGCGGGCGGGCGGCGGCGCGCCGGGGCTCGGAGCGCGGCTGCCGGGGGGGCTCCACCGTGCGTCCGCACCGTCGGACTCCGGCCGCGCTCTGCCACCCCACAGCAGGGGCGGGGGCTCGGTGAGTCCTTTTCCTTTTTTTTTTTTTTTTTTTTAAGCCCCCTCCTTTTTTTCTATCTTTTTTTGTTTTGTTTGTTTGTTTTTGTTTGTTCGGCTTGATTTGTTGGTTTGACGGATTTGTCTTTGGAGAGGGGTGCGGCGACTGTTGAGGGGATCCCAGGGAAGGGGGCGGCGGGGCGGGCGGCTCCGGCGGGCGGTGGCGGAGCGCAGGGAGGCGGTGGCGTCGGCTCTGGGGGCCCCCAAGTCGGTGGAGTGGCACTAGAGTGTCACCGGACGCCTCTCAGCAGCCGGGCACCGCCTCTAAATAAAACCGACCTGGAAAATGAGTGAAAATGTTTGCTGGAGGAAGCCACGTGGTGATGCGGGAGGGCCCGGCCCCCGGGGGGAGGGGCCGGGGGGGAGGGGGCAGCCTCCACTTAATTATTTATTTTAATTTAAATACTACGCTATTTACCTCCACGCACACACACCCTTAGAGGAATGAGGAGCGCATCCACCCCTTGTCCCCCCCAACTCCGCCCGTCCCGTCGGAGGCACTTTACCATCTGCTACAGCCCCCCGCCCCCACCGCGCCCCTCCCCCACCGCGCCCCTCCCCCACGCCTTCTCCGGTGCCTCAATGGGATTTTTCTGGGTGTAAAAAACTTCTGCATCAAAGGGGCCGGGCGGTCCCTTGGCGCCAGGGGAGTGGGGTTGTGGAAGAATGGCCCTCCCGCCCCCCGGGGGCAGCCCGGCGCGGCCGGGTGAACAGGGGAGCCCCCCGGGGGGGCTATTGTCCCCGGTATTGTTTTAAGCCCTTCATGTGCAGCCCTGCGGAAGCCTTCGGGGGGGGGGCGGGAGGGGAGCTCCTCCCGGCACAAAAGGGCCCCACGATGGAGAAGGTCCGATCCCCGACGGGGACGAGGCCGGGCCGGGCGGGGGGCGCGCCCTGTCGGCCAAGTGACCTATGTGGAGCACACACCCCCCCTCCCGAGACCCTGCCTCTTTCCCTCCGCGCCTGCTTTTTTTTCTGGAGACTTTTTATATTTAGGTTTGAGATGGGTTGAAAATAGCAGTACACCCCCCTCCCCCATTCACCCACCCGGCCGCCTTCCTGCCTCGCTGCCTCCCCCGACGGGGCGGGCGGGGGACACCCGGTGCACCGGGGGCTCTGCCCGGGATGCTGCCGGGCGGGGAGGGCGCCTCCCTCCCGCCGCGCTGCAAGTAGAGGCACGGGCCGGCCCCTCCGCGCCTGCAATTAAACGCAACGCTCCCGAGCAGGACGCGCTCCTGCCTGCCTTGCCCGCCGGGCCGAAGGTCCCGCGCTCCCCGTCCCCCCGATAAAGAAACAACAAACACAGACAAATGATTTCCGAACGCACGAGTTTTTGGGGTATCGATAGAAACGCTCGGCTCAGGGCTTTCCGTGCGCGCTTATCTCGGGCGGCTCCGCGCCTTCTGCGCGGGCACGCGGCGGGCACCGCGCCCGCGCCCGCCCCCGCCGCCTTTCGGGGTGGCCGCGCGGAGGGGCCAGGCCGCGGGGGGGGGGGACCGGCACTAGCAGCACGCTCGGGTTCTTTGGTTGTTCTCTCAGTACCACGCAGATGTGCTGTGCTGTTTTATATTTCTAACCATTTCTTTTTATTATTACTATTTTTATGCCACCCACGGCAGTGCTGGGGAAAAGCCACGTGGAGAATTTGTTAGTAAATAAATTTGGTGTTATTCAAGAATCAGAAGTTGAGTAAACCTTAAAAAATAGATGCACATACCCAAGGACGTTTCTGTGCTCTGTCCTACAGCCAGTTAGGAAACTCAGTAAAATGAATAATAACAAAACTGGGGAATAGTAATTTAAAGCAAAGAGTCCTTAGCTTTCCCTCCTGTATCTGATCCATTCTACTATGCTGGGATTTTTGCTTTAAAAACACGTAGGTGCTGCTCACCAGGAGAAATTTGGTTCCCATACTTCCAGCTGCATTACTTGGCTCTCCTGGAAGTACCAAACCAAACTCACCAGAGGAGTTTTTGTAGAACTGCCGTGTCCATGTGCATGCTTCTGAAGCTACCAATGAATAATCCATGCTCAAAATTCATAGGTAAAAAGAATATAGAAATTAAATTTGGAAATAAATTTCATGCAGCTTGGAAACTGCACTTCAAGCCATGCCTGACTGAAAACCTGGAATATTCACTTTCTTCCACAGTTACATCACAAACAAATACAGCTAAAATAAATGATCCACTATCTGCTTCAGATCTATTTATAATCTTGACTAGAATACTTTTGTTGTTGCTTTTACTGGTTTACAGAGAACCTTCCCCATGTAACATAATCCTTTCAAATAATGAAATGAAAGAAACCAACTTTAAAAAAAAAAAAAAAAATCGAAACAAAGAGGGAAATCTTCAATTTAGATTTGAAAAAAGAAGGCTATCAGTCAAACTCCTTCGCCTTGGTAGAGCATTCCAGATGCAAGGTATTTAGAGAATGCAAACAGCAGAGACTAAATCATTGATCTGCTTGGGGGTAATAGAGCTGCATTCATCCCTGGGCAAGAGATGAGGGAGAATGCTGCCCTCCAACCCAAACTGCATTCACCCCTGCCCCAGCTGAGATAGGGCAAAACAAGCTCTGCAAAATCATCTCAAAAGAGAAACCTTTCTTCTCTTGCAGATTTAAATGCTACCAGGATCTGCAACAAAAATCCAGTGGGATATCTGAAGCTAGGGAAGAGCTGAGCAAGTTTTCACCCAGGCACAGTCACTTCTAAAAGCATGTGTGGCCTTTTTTCCTTCCCCAGGATTTTCTTGCAGTTGTAAAAATCACTCAGAGTACTTGATTCCTTTGTGCGAATTTACAAGCATTTTCACATTTGTATAGCCACACTCGGTATCAACATAATGCTGCTTATGATTTTATACATAAATTCTAATTTGGGCAAAAGTTGCTGGATTTGGGGTATAGTTTTTTTTGTTTGTTTGTTTGTTTGTTTTTGTTTTGTTTTGTTTTTGTTTGTTTGTTTGTTTGTTTTTTGCTTTAAGATTTAAATCTTTGAGTCATGCAGAAATGTTCTTAATCATTTTTTACAATTTATCTGTAAGTCCAAATAATCACTGTTGCCACTTTGCAGTTTCAGGATTTTTTTTAAGGTACAAGGTTAAAACTGGATGGTAAATAATACAACTAGGATTTCAATGAAATGTGGGTTTCAAATGCAAGGGTGTAATTACTGCAGTCTGGTGAGTTATTGTTGTTGATCTGAGGAATAAAATATTTAAAATAGAAATAACCTTTATGACAGATTAGTGGTAAAATAGAACAGAATATATTGTTATTTTTTCTGCCAGTTATTTGGTTTTAAATAATGTTGTTGTTATTTTGTTGTTTGGTTTTGTTTGGTTTTGTTTTTAATTTCTGGTGATATCACTAATGTTTAATTTGAACAACAGTAAAGATATACTTGGAAACCCTGGAAACTTTGAAAAACCTTCATTTTCAAAAGTTTAAATGTATGTATTAGTTACTTCGAAATATTTATGGGATGAAAGTTTTTAGTAAAACACATAGGTCACAGAGGGGAAAAAAATAATTTTATTTTCATAGAATCTGTTTCAAACAAACCTCAGCTAACAGAAATAATCTGAATATAGAGCAAACCTGTCCATAAAATGTATGTGAGAATTCAACAGAATAAGAAGTGTGAGGGTTGCAGTTGGAAACATTTCCTTTTACTTAAGTGGAATCACAGTTTAAACCAACTTCTGTTCAGCTTTTGTTATGTGGAAACATTCTTCACTGGAAAAAGCAGCTCATATCTAAGAAAATCTAGTTGATCCAGTTGATTAAAACTTGAGTGGACAAATTAGATAAGAATCAAACTTACTATGAAACTATTAGTTTGATTTAAAACAAAATTAGGGTTTGAGGTAGATTATTAATAATCCCCTGATTCTCTGTGCATTTGAAACACAATCTTGACATTCAAATGTTGTTTTGCAAAAGCTCAGGAGCATGAGTGTCCTCAACCCCAAGGAAGGTGCTGAGCAATGGGAAACACCCTCTCCTCTCTGGAAGAGCTATTCAGATGGGAGGCTCAAAAGAAACAGTTCTGAAGATGCAATAGGTTAAGCCTGCAACTTGTTTGAAGATCTGGATATTCCCTACACATTTTAGTGCTTCAGTTAAAAACAGAGCAAATGCTGCAATAAACTCAGGCTCCAAAAAATCAATTCACATTCTGAAAAATCCTTTTGTTCTGGTACTAAAAGATGGAGTCCCTTTAAAACAAAAAAGAAAACCACAAAAAAAAAAAAAAAAAAAAAAAACAAACTATTTTCTTCTCCTCTCTACATCTGGTTGTTAGCTACTTCTGTGTTCACTTCAGGGCAGGGTGCTCATCTCTCTCAGCAACCTAAATTCTCCATTGGGTCTTGCAAACATTCAGATAATTGTTCAAACTTAAACAAAACAAACTTGCTTTGCATAGGTATTTTTTCTCCACAATGGAACTGATTTGGTTCAGTTTTGATTTTGCAGTCTTTTTTTTTTGGCTAAGCGGTAAACTCTAAATGCAAGGAAAATAAAACACGTATTGGAATGAATCCTGATTTTTTTTGTTCAAATAATCCTTTTAATTTTTCATTTCCCTCCTTAATTTTACTTTTGAATATACCACCACTTCTTTATAGCAGACCTCTCTAACATGTCAATTTGTTTGGTTTTTTTCTTCCTCAAAATCACTGTGAGCAGTTGGACAGATAGCTGGAGCAGGCTTTTCTCCTACTGATGGCTAGAAAGGTGGAGGAAAGTTTTTGTCTTGGTATAATGATAAACAAAACTCACGTAGTTCAGAAAGCATTGTGGGGGATGAATCCTGCCGTTGCTGAACTCCTCCTGACCTTATTTCAAGAAAGAGCTGATCTTTTGAACCCCCCTCCAAACATTCACAGCATTTTTAAAGCACAGATTAAACACTTTCCTCTCTGTAACAGTAGGCATGTGTATCAAATTTCCTCCAGTTTGAAAGAAATACATTTATATCAGATGTATGCTACAAGAGTACAAATTTGGGGGTCTTTTAATTTCGAGTCACCATTTAAATCCCCTGAAGAAATGAGGGCACTGCAGCACTCACTGCTCTTCACTTTCACTTTCTGGAAGTCCCTGAAGTCCAGAAGGCAACGAAAGGCTCAGCCACTAATACCATTTCATTTTTGTGTAATACCTCAGACCCAAAACAAGTTTATCCTGGGAGGTGGGTAACTCTTCAGCAACAGTTTCTGTTGTGGGTCACAAGTATAGGTCATTTCACAATCTAAACCTTGAGCCATACACCACCACCTGTGCCGGGGCACCAGTACCGCTGGGCTGCTGGAAAGGTGATGTTAGCAAAGGCACAAGGTGGAAATAATTTCATGCTAGTGAACCAGCCACTTGGGCAGGCACATTGGCATTGACTGTGTTGTCTAATTTCTCGTCCTGCTGGTATATACTTGGGATTTATCAGGACTGATTATTTCTTCTCCTTTCCTGGAGCTCCACTGCTCTACTCTCTCCAGTTGCTTAGTTCTGGCTCTGCCTTTGCTTAAAGATGGAGCAAAGTATGTTTAATATTAAAATAGCTGCCACAAGGTAAAGAACTAAAAGGACAAGTTTTGATGCTATAGCAAGTGCAGATCACCTCTCCACATATTTGAAACAATGACGGTGCACAGCTGCACAGTGGTAAAAGGTGCAGCCATTGGATTTTTCTCTAGAGACAGCTTTGTGGTCCAAATAAATCTGTCATGCACTGATGTTACATGGGCTTTTTGCTACACTAGTTACTGTGCTGTAGCTCCCTGTTCCTGGTGTGTAAAGTAAGCATTCGAGCAAAGAGAAATAGATGCAGAGGGGGACATGTAGAAGTCCATAGTTCCTATATTTTGTGGTTCCCGGTTTTGAGTGTTTTTGTTTGTTTGTTTTTGTTTTGGTTTGTTTTGGTTGGTTGGTTGTTTTGGGGTTGTTGTTTAAAAAATAATAATAATAATAAAAATAAAAATAAAATTAAAATAAAAATAAAAACCAGTCATGAAGGATCAGAGACAGCCACGCTAGTAAGCTGAATTAATAAAGAAAACACTAAAAGCTTTAAAAGGCCCTAGTTTTTTGTTTGTTTGTTTGTTTTTCAGTTAAAAGGGAGTACTGGCATTTAAAAATATATCTGGTATTTTGCTATTGTGAAAGAATAAAAATTAAAAAAACCTATTCCTGCAAGCCCAGGAAGGGAAGGCAGGTTTGAACCCAGAAGAGAGGATGAAATGATGCTCATTGCTTGAAAGATCCACTGTAACTCTAACCAGAACATTACTCATGTCTCATATGCAGCTAAATGAGGATGTTGGAGAGGTTTAAGCACCAGAGATGAGATGTTTTAAGCACCAGAGATGAGATGAGGAACCAGACAAATGCTCGCTGCCTTCAGCTAGAGCTGAAGCTGCCTCTATGGTGCATTTTGGTAAACATGAGTCTCCTGACAGAATTCTGGCACCTGGGATCGGGCAGAAGTCTTTGCTACTTCTGATATAAAGGATCCATGTATGTTGGCCAAGGCTATAAGCAGGCAGTGAGAGCCCAAGCAGTCCTTGGAGGAGAGAGGGGAAAGATGGATCTGTGCTGTGGGATAAGGGCTTGGAACAAAGAAGCTGATATTCAGGACCTTGTGGTCTGCCAAGATGGATTAGGATGAGCAAAACCAAAGCATGTAAAAGTTACATCCCTGCACAACATCATAGCTGGTATCTTAGGGAGAGAAATGAGCCCCCCAAAAAAGCCTCAAGCCTCTGTGCCTCTGACAGCAGCTAAGGTAATTTAAGAACAAAAACAGTCCTGAATGAGGACCGGAGTTTGAAAGCTGTTCCAATGTCTGTGATTTCAGTGAGAGGATGAGGGTGGAGGGAAAACAGCAACTAAAAATCCTCCCTTCCTCTCTGTCCCTGTGATTTGAGGAGTAGGGCAGATGCTAATACTGATCAATCATAGCTGGATACAGCCAGGAATCTCAGATCAGCCCAATGTTTGCAAACAAAATGGAGCAGAAAGTGTTATTTTCAAGTGTCACATGCAACACCTGAAATCTTTCTCTGTCGTAAGAGATCCCCTAACTGGTGCCACACAAGACAGCAATTAAACAGCACTACTCCAGAGGGAAAGGGAAAACCTTACTCATCATATCCACTAGGAAAAGACAGGTGTAAATTGTGCTATTGAATATGAGCTTACAGCTAAACTCTGCAAGCAAATTATTGGGAAGTTCACAGTATTTCTGTTTCTGAAAACTTTTGGGAACAGATCAGACTCTCACCCATTCAGAATGGCTTAAACAGAGTTGACCCCATCTGGCAGCAGGGGAGTGAATGGATAACCTCTTAAGGTCACTTCAAGACCTATTTTCCATGATTATGGGGACATCTAATACTTGAAACACTTTGTAATCAAAGTTGCCCTTGAGATGTTCCAGTGTCTCAAAGCAGAGCAGGGGTGTTTCAGGAGAACAGATGTGACCTTCCCAACACTCCCAAACTCCTGAAACAACTTTCCAAGCCAGGTCTGCCACAGACAAGAGAAGAACTCTGTCTAACAAAGTCACACTCACTAAGTGCTCTGCAGCAGAATATGGTGAAATGGGACAGCACCATCTCTCTTGCTTAATGTGCAGGGAGACAACTGCCCCAGCTGGATGAAACCTAATCTGAAGTGCTCTTTGTTCCAAGCCAGGATCCAGCTGAAGCTCATGAAACCACTTGTTATTAGAGAATGTAGCAGATCACAGGTAATGCTATGGATAGCATTATATCATAGCTGTGATGGGCTAAGGCTAGAGAGGAGCAAGGTTTGCATCTTTAATTAGACCCTCTGTTACGTTAGGAAAAAAAGCAAATGTGGGCACGTGGCCCTTTTCTATGCCTGCAATTCACTCCTTGCCCCTGCACTTTTCAGAGCTGAACTGGCAGGCAAAGGTTCATCCTTTTACACATTGATCAGTGGATATCACACTGATGGAATGAAATGCAGATAGTGCCCGGCTGTCTATAGGAATCTGTGTACCTGTTTTTTTTTGTTTTGTTTTGTTTGTTTGTTTGATTGGGTTGGTTTTGATTTATTTATTGTCTGGAGGATTGTGAGAAACTTTAGAGCGATGCTGCTGTCCAAACTGGATCATGAGCAGATGCCCTGAAATAACCATAACTGCGAACAGTGGGTCAACATTTAATGTTGCTGGATATTTATTTCACTCTATTAACTTCACATCGTACAGAGGCAGTTAATGAGAGGAAAACAAATAGGTTATACTTTGGAGACACAAGATATCCAAGTTGGCTAGGAGTGAAGTACCTAGAATACATATAATAAAGCTGCCAGGTTAAACTACTCCACTTTATTGATTAGCAACTGTGATAGGAGTGTGAATTGATTACTTGTAACTATTACAGTACATCATTTAGTACAGTAGGCATGACGTTTTTGCATGGATGAAAAGCTTTTGAACACACTGGCATGCTTGTGTACTAATAGAGGATTAAAGTAAATGTTAAGTAGTTCCTGTGAACATAATAATTACTCCCTAATAGCACTGAAATCTCAATCTACCCTAAAAACATCCTTCTGATCCTTTATCTTAATGTAATAGAGACACAAGACTTTTTGCCCAAGAGGCTGGTTGTGCCAGGGATCTGTGTAACTACAGAGTAGCAAGAGTTCTGCTCTGCCAAGGAGGGCTGCAGTAAGCTGGATGCATGCTCATTCTGCACTCTGTGCACTCCTGGTGTAGGAAGACAGGTGATGGTTGAAGCAAACCTATGCCTGATAGTGTGTCACAGCAGCATTTCTCAACAAGATTACTCAGTTTTTCCCCAGGGAAGCTGTCACAGCACCAAGCCTGACAGAATTCAAGAAGTGTTTGGACAATGCTCTCAGATACATAGTCTGATTTTTTGGTGGTGGTCTTTTGAGGACCTAGGAACTGGACTCCATGATTCTCATGGACCCCTTCCAACTCAGGATATTCTATGATTCTATTTATTTTAAAAAGGGGCGGCAGGGGGGTAGGGGGCAGAAAAAGTATGTTTCAGGAAGGAATTTCAAAGTAGGAAGCTTTACACAGAGACACGTACCTCAATCATGCTGGATTTCTGCATTTGTTCAGGACAAGTTACGTCATGGACACTGTGCTAGCACAGTGAAACCCTCTCCCACAGTGAAATCATTGATACACTTCAATTTTGCCATTATTACTGCATTTCCACTAAGGCCTGCTTCTTGCACAGCCCAACAAGGAAGTCTACTTATTTCACGCACAAATCCATGATGTAGCTAAGCCAGCCCAAGTCCAGGAGAATAGGCCCACATATCCCTCCTAAATCCAGGTGTGTAGGGTTACTGCTCCAAGCAGCTCAGCTGAACTCCATAAACAAGTGCTGGCAGACCTGAGGGGAAGGTTGTAACTTGGATAACTTCCTGTAAAAGTTCAGGCAGCTTAGGGGAACTAAGCCACAGACAGGACTATGTTTTACAAGTCAGCACAACCAGCCACAGGCACTGCTTCAGGAAAGATGCAAATAGAGCTTAGCTTGTGTGTTAAAATAGCACAAAAATAATCCTTCTCTGTTCCTTCAACAGATTAGACCTGGGTGCAACAAGGATCCTGGAGTAGCTGAGACACCCCTGAAGCAGCCCCTGACCAGAACTCACATATTAAAATGCAGTAGGCCCAGTGCTCCTCCCAGATAGGACTTGGGTTGGATAGGGCAGGTCAGACACCACGGAGAACATCTTACCGGGCATAGGATTGCAGCAGAACTGGTGGGAGTGGGGTTTAACCCCTTACACTTTAATGGTGTAATTAACATCTGGGGTACATCTGCTCTCCTAAATCCAGCTGTACAAGGGCAAGATGAAGCAGTTACCTTACTGACACATACCTCTAGCAGCTACAGAACCATAATAAAGCACTTATTCAGGACAGGAGTAAAAATAGTTGCTGTGCTTCAGGTTAACTTTGCTGCCATCCTTGATCCCATATAGGCTGTTGCTGTGCCACCACCCTCCATCTCGTTAACCAATGCTGCCTCACTATTTCCTGATAGCTTCCTGCCTGCTGCTATCCATCCCAAATTTTGTCCTCTTAGATTACAGATTTTGGGGGATAGATACTGCTTTCAGTATCTAGGTTTGCATGAGGCGATTGCAGACCACAGTCAGGTTGCCCAGACTCAATGCTGATGATGACAAAAATAACAATCGAAGCTCTTGGTTTTAGCACAGTTATTTGAACTTTAAGAGAGAGAAGAAGCAAACTGGATCCCTCTAAGATGATACTTGTGCTTCTCAAAAGAAGAGATGGATATTAGTAAAACTTTTGCTGGGGAAGGAGGTGTTATGTGGAATTAAGGTTTAGATCAATACCATATGCATTATGTCCACAATACACATTCATTCTTGATTTTGTGATATACTAATGTGTAATTGCCATTAATGTAAATATATTTTTAAAGGTTATTTTCCTGCTCTGCAGGTCAATGGACCTAATGAAGCAGATCTAAGTGGGCTTGAGCTACTTTGATTAGGTGCTTGATTTCCTGTTTACCTCATGGAAGTGGGTTTGGTCCCACACTGCTAATGTTTATAAAGGCTCTGAAGGGTCTCCTCTAAGCACTAGAACTGGTTGAAATCTTCTGAGCAGCTTCAGTGGAGTAGAAAGGTAAGAAGCTCTATATCAGTCTTTTTTCTTTTTCTTTAATTCTTTTTCCTAAGATGAGAGTGAGGAGTGCTTGACAGTGTCAGACAGTATCTATAGCAGAGTAGGAACAAGCTGTACCTTTGGCTGAGTTTTTCCTAAAGTGGTGTACGACTAGCAATTTCCTTGATAGGTTTGGTGGAAAAGAACTGCAGCAGTACACATCACGTTGTAAAGGGAAAGACTGTTATTTCAGAGGAGGATTCAGTACATGGCAAGCCTCAGGCTGGGATCTGCCCCTTTAAACATATCCTACACAGGGAAATGATGAGAAATTGGTTCTTAGCTGCTTTTTGTATCCTTTCAGCTATGAATAAAACAGGGATAACTCTTCTTCCAAAGCAGATAGTATTGCACAGGGGATTTGAAGACCTTCCCCTAGTGAAGATCCCACAGGTAGATACTACTCTTCCTTTTGTGAAGGAGTCAAATTGTAAAATCAAAACAGTGTAATGACAGCTACAGTTAGCAGTAAACGACACACCAGGTGGGACTAACTAAGCTTGATTTGAGTATCATACAGGCAAAGGGGTCTTGTATTAATTCAGGAATGGTTTCTCTACAATCTCCAGAAATGCAGACTGTTTTTCTTTGCTGCTTAGATAAATTCTGCAGAGAATAAGTGCTACCCTTTCTTAAAATTAAGGCTACAGTATATGTCCTCTCCTATTTTCATAAATAATTATCTTAAGCAGAACAATATTATTGAATGACTTAGCTATTTTCAGATTCACCATCATAACTATAGTAATATATGTAATGAATAGCAAATAAGAGGGAAAACTTCTTATTTAATCATGACACTTTTCTCAACTTTAATTTAAAATACTCCTTGGCTTTTTGTATAATGAAACCTACTTTTCCTATTAATACAGTCTATAACTATTTGCCTCTTACTGCTTTAGCTGTAAATATTTCATGAGTTTTGCCATTGTTCAATATATAACACCTTTGATTTTAAAAGTATTTCTCTCAATTTGATATCTCTGAGATAATATAACACATCTAGTATTCAGCCTATATCAGGCCAAAACATTTGTAAAAAAAAGTCAGTCTTCCAGAAACAAACAAACAGAAAAGTCTCAGTTATGAACAACATCCAAACTTACAAATTCTTGTTTTCTCCAGAATAATAATTGGGCAGTTGTAAAAATGCAAATTGCTATTTATGAGTAAAGTTTCACTAATGTATGAATGAATTTTTGAAGGATATCTAAGTCCTGATCTAGACTTCTTTACTATATTATGCCTGTTAACAGTAGTTTTCCAGTGCAATGCACATTCCAGAAATATTGATAACAAAGAGTGAGGTGAGAGACAATAAAATACATCCATGAGCCTTGATCAAAACCATTTTTGTACAGAGTTTGCAGAGCTGGAATAGTTACTTGTCCAATTTGTCCTCAAATGTCCAAGGTCTGCTGAGCTGGACTGTGGACATGAGGACTAGGAACAGCTTGAAACTAATAAATCTTGGAATTTGATCCCGTCACTATCCTGAGATATTTTTCATAACAGATATTCACTGACTCTGGCATCAGTCCTGACATAAGGCATTATCCATCCCTACAGAAAGTTTCCCAGGAATTAGATAAGGCTGCTAAATCCTGCAGAACTGCAGTATGGGATAAGCAGGATGCGATGTAACTCCTGTTTGCCCTTGAATTGCCTGATCCAATGTGTGTTCTTGTTCACATACTTAAGACTGAATTGACCCTTAAAGCATAATGAGGTACCCACAGGGTCAGCTTGTAAATGTGGAACAATACAATGTCCTCTCCTCCACGAGTGTGCAAATCACAGACGTTAAAAAACACCACTGTGGTGAAAGAGCATTGTTATTGAAAAAGTAACTTAACTGTGAATAGCAAAGGAGAGCTTTGTAGGTTGGAGAAGGCTGTTCCAAGCACAAGGACAAGGAAAGAAACATGTTTACAAGCACAGGCACATGCCTAACCATTGCCCAGCTCTCTGGGTTCACTGTCATTCACTTATGTATCCCAGGGGCCAGGCATCTGGATTGCCCTCTGCTTCTGAACAGAGAAATCAGCCAAGAAAATGATGTCTTTGAAAGTTCTTTCTCTGCTTTTTGCTTCTTTGAGCTTTGTTTTGATGGAAGAGAACGTCTCAGGGTAAGTGTTTTGGAAAGCCCACAATGTATTTTAAGCCTTTTCCAGCTTCCTACTGGAGGCAAGTAGACTATTTCCCTTGGCATCTTGGTAAATAGATGAGAACATAAGTCCTGAGGTAGCTCTTGGATAATAGAAAGACAGCAAAGCATACAGAGATGAGCAAATGATAAGAGAGGTCTCAAATTAAAGCCTGTGAGCCAGAGCCAAGAACTCCCAAGTTTTCCCTAAAAACTACATTGCTCCAGGTTGGGAGTAACAAGCTGGAAGTCAACCAGGAAGTGAAGGTTGGCTGGGAAATAGAAACAAAATGTAATTGTCTCCCATGAATAAGGCTAGGGGGCATCTGATATTTCAAAGCTTCTGAAAATGTGGCCAGTTACGTAAAGCAGGTACATAAAGACTTTCCATCTCTTTCTCTGATTCTTCCAACTACTACATGAGAAGATCTAAAAGAAACCCTATTAGAGCAGCAAGAGTTGCTGCAATTCCAGATAATAACACTAAAAAAAGGTCAGCCTTGATATCTTTTGCTAACTTAGCTAGCCACCAAGTACGTCTATGCTGTCAGACCATCACTGGCTTCAAGTTCTGGACCTTGTCTCCTGCTGTCCACCCCTCAGGCTCTTGAGGACACAGGAAGAGATTCCCTCGGCCCTATGTGTGCAGCTCACTAGAGAAGGGAATCTGAGTATACTCAGTGTCTTCTCACTTTGTCAAAGTCTATATCCATCAGGCTATGGCAGAAAAGCTACTCTGACTCCAGACATCAGCAAATATCCCAAGTTCATCTCCTCCTGAGATGTCAAATGTGAGCAGCAAATGTGTTAACAGCCAGAAACATGAATGAGATCGCTAGCTGCTTCTCAGTTAACTCTTCACTTTACAGTGCAGGAACAATCACCTGTACCAAAAAAGAATTAAAAGTGATCACAAAACTTTGCTGACCTTAGGGGATGCATGGGCAATCCCATGCAACCCAAGCAAAACTGCATAGTGCTTGCTCTTTGTCTGAGCAGGACTCACTCTATCTGTACTCTTACTGTAGCATAAGTATAAGGACTCCCAGTGCCAGACCAGTGCAAAAACGCTACTCTGAGGCCACCCTGGCAAGTGATTACAGCCGCACAATGGATAACATGCTGAAGAAGAACTTTGTGGAATGGTTGCTAGCCAGGCGAGAGAAGAAAAGCGAGTAAGTACATAGACTTTCAACGCTCCCGTGATTTGAACTGGCAACTGTTGTCAGGCAACTGATGGCTACAGAATAACGTAGAGCTGAGGATATTTTCCTTGGACTGCAGCAGTGATTCTCTGGGGACTTTTTTCTTTTTTTCTTAACTCCTTGAAGCGTTTCTTGTCTGTCGGCACACAGAACAACTATCCTTTTCTCTATCCAACATTGCCTTCTTCTCTGCTTGGTAGATGGAGTGGGAAGGAGTTGGGTTTTGTGGAAAAGCAGCATTTCAGCACCCTCTTGTGGCATCTCAGGCTGATGTCTTTCTTCCCATTTTTGCCTTTTCAGCAACGTCATTGAGACATACAAGAGAGAAGCTGAGCCACAAGTATCAGCTGTGAATGGCCAAAGCTTGGACCTGCACAACCATGAAGCCAAAGACTTCTTTGCTTGGCTTCTAAAAAACAAGAAAAATCAGAGGTGAGATTGGCAGAATAGGAAATAAATACAAAGTCTGGTCCCCAAGGGAGGGATGAGGTCCCAAATGTTCAATTTTTGAAGGGATGTTTTAGGGCACAAATTGGTGATAACACTGTCAGCATAGAAAAACAAAAAGACTTTTGTTTCAAAAGGGAATTCCATATTTTGCCATTGTCTCATGAGTGACAAAAATAACCAAGACAAAAAAGCTTCTAAAACTTTACAATTTCTCACAAAACACACACTTCAAAAATATAAAGTGCTTTTTTTGTTTTGTTTTGTTTTTTTTTTCCCCTTTGGAAGTATGAGAACAGCCTCATCAAAACCCAGCACTTTAAAAAAGTCAAAGTGCTGTCTTTTGACAGGGCTGAAGCACATCCATTCCTGCAACATACTAACACTACAGTAATGGAGAAGTTAAATTGAAGTGCTTTGACCTAATAAAACCATTCCATTCTATTCTATTCAAAACCCTATCAAAAGAAAACTTTCCAGTGAAAATTGGGATGAAACTGATACATTCCTGCAAAACGTTTTTGATCAAATCATCCCACAGGGCAAAAATAAACAAAACAGTTCTGCCATTGTATCACTGCTACACACTCTTACTATGAAAAGCATGAGATCTAAATGTGAAATTATGCAGTAGAGACACCCGAGTGACTCAAGGAATTCCCCAGTTTGTTTTCGATCTATGTCACTGGAGACAATTGCAGTTTTATTTGGATGTATCTACACTGGTTACAGGAATGACGGAGATGCAATCTAATTCTTAAAAGGTACCTCTCAGGAAAGTAACTTAGTCCATATGGTGCTCTCTCTTGTTCCAGCTAGTGCCTTCATTTCCCAAGCCATCTGGCTGAGAGTGCCTTCTCTGTGCTGCGCAGCTTTGTGCTGTGTCAGCATATCCACAGCCTGTCAATAGCGTTTCACTGCCCCCCAATCTTACCTCATGTTGCAAATGTTCAAAAAGATTAGACACTTGAGTTCAAACAAAAATCTGTTCTCAAGCACTTTCTATTTTTATTTTTATTTTTTAAAAAAAGCCAACAAATGATGGAAACATTTCCTTTCTTTAACATGAAGGGGATTTTACAAAACCTAACAGGTTGCTGCTGCTTAGTACCAAAACTGTGTCAGGAAGGAAAACAGGCACTTACTGCACATAGCTCACATCCTTCAGGCACAATTCTAGCGTCTCTTGATAAAAGAATGAAACCTCTAACTTACAGGGAGTCATGGGACAGTCACTCAGAACAAGAATCTCAGGGCATTTGTTGTCTTTTACAGCCTTTGAATGAAAACTGCTTTAGAAACAAGGGTGCGGGGGATGACCCAGGCTTGGGGGAAACGAGCACTGTTATGGTTCACAGAGGTGTTAAGGCCAAGCACCCAGAAAATCAGACATTGAGAATTGCTAGTCATACTGAAAATGCAGAACCAAAGAAACAAGGGCTTTGTTGGATCTCGAAAGGTCATTTAGTCTGACCTCTCCTAGAAGACAGGATCAGCTTGCTCTAAACTACTCCTGACAGATATTTTTCTAACCTGTTCTTACATAGGATTGGGGGGGAGGGAAAGAGAGGGGGAATGACACACACTTTTGGTGCTAGAGATTAATCTGCTTGATTAGCCTCATTTAATAATAATATTTAAAAAAAAAAAAAAATGCAGTGTTTCCCCTAATCTCCTTAATTGCAAATAAAATAATAAAAAAAAAAACCAACAACAACAACAAAAAAAAAAACACAATATGTAGGGTGAAAAAGTCCTTCTCAGAAACAAAGGCTTCCCTTTGTGAGCTTGGGGCATAGATGCTGCTTCATTCTGCCTTTGTTTTGATGCCTGCTGGGTTTAAGAGAGGATGGGGGGGCGGGGGGTGTTACAGGACTGTTCCTTCTCATCTCCTAAGCCTGACAGACATATTCAGTGCTAGATATCCCAGACTGACCAAGATCAAAGCAGTGTTCTGTAGCAGGATCTCATCATGTCAAAAATAGGTTCTTTTGTTTTTTGTTGTTGTGTTGTTGTTTTGCTATACTTAGGGGAACACCCCCAGCCACCAAGATGTACCTTTATTCACTCTTCTTCACTGGCACTTCTATTTTACAGAACAGAAAAACAGTTACTGAGAGCATAGTGTCCTTTCCTTCAAACTGTCTCTCCTAGTCCATGGCTCTACTGCACTGCCCAGGAGGCAGCAGAGGGACTTCTCTTAAGAAGCAAATGACTAACCTTGTCAAAAATCTAACTGGTGCCCGGAGGAAAAGATGATGAAGAAAATGTCATATGGATTCAGATCTTTTTAGTTAACTAATCCTTGATCTAGGCAGAGATTTGTACGTGGCTGTTTCAGCATATAGAGGGAGGAAAGGCTTCCTTTTAAGATTTTAAAAGTTTTTTATATATACAAATAAATTTAGTTAAGAATTGCACAGTACTGAAAAATAAGAAGAAAATGCATCCTCTTGGCTGTGGAGATAGGAAGTGGTGAACAATGAAGAAAGATGAACTGAGACAAGAGCCTGAGGTTTGAATCATGCTCAACTGAAACCCAGGAAGAGAGAAAGAAATCCTCCTGGCTTTCTTTCTTTGAGTCAGCTCATCCCCCAGTTCCTCCCCGCTGTCACTGCTAATGTTACAGAACAGTCTCATTTCCCAAGAGCAGGGAAAGAAAAAGGGAAAAGTTGGTAGGATTGACAAGGTGGCAAGCAATGCACTAAGTCAAAGGTATTAGAAGACAAGGAAAATAAAATATACCTGTGAACTTGATGCAATGGAGATAAGATTGTTATATACACATTTGGATGGTTTCCTTTCCTCTGTCTTTATGGCATGGCACATTTCTTGCAGTTTTACTTCTCTGGAAGGTTCAGAAGATTTGAAGGATGTTTTGAACCAGGAGTTTCTGACATGGCTAATGTCGATTGACCTCTGCAGACCAACGTGAGTGGTTGTTCTACCTGTTCCTGTTGTTAAAAACATCCCTTCAGATCCCATTCCAGCATTGTATAAAGGTTTTGCCCCAAAGGTCCTTGATGCAGTGCTCATTTTTTGATAGCTGTTGAGTGCTCACATGGTGTAGCTCAGATGAATTTCATTGGAGAGTTAAGAGCTTTGGCCAGAGTTTGGCTCTGCAAGAGGATCTTCAAATCATTGATATGATAAACTGGGGGATGGACAAATTTCAAGTTATAACTGTCTAGAGAAGGCAGGTTAGTAAATTCTTTTCCCTATTTTTATGAGAAAATTAGATGTTCATCTAACCACTTACAGAAAATACTTTTCTTTTTCTACTCAACATACCTAAGTATGAAAGACATTCAGAAAGAAATACAACAAGAAATTGGGATGCAAAATGTCCAGGGGAAGGTCCTGAGAAGGCTCAAGGAAATTGAGAGCCCATCTTAGGGGCTATAGTAAAATGAAGACTGAGAGAAACAAAGTCACCATCTATTAAAACAAACAGAGAGAACAGCTATTTATGCTAATGGCAAAAGTTAGACAAGAATGAAAAAGGATGAACTGGCCACAGATAGGCTGGAAATAAAAGGCAGCTCTGTGCTACAGCCAGTTCCATGCCCCTTGGTCAGACAATGTGTACTAAGTGGCCAGCAAGCAAGCAACCCAGAGAAAACAATTAACTCTTGAGCTCATCCTGCAGCCTTTCCTGCAGAGGAGGGGAGAAAATAAAAATAAAAAAAAAAAAAAAATGCATTTCTCTCCTCTAACCAGTTGCTGATTTCTCTCAAAAGCTGTAGATACTTGCTGTTAGATAGTTACTAACTTTGAGACGCCTGTCCTGCTATCAAAACGGATTTCCAAGGTATCAGAGGGGGCTGGTGGGTAAAGAAGCCAGTAACTTATGCTTTGTTTCCTGTAGAAACCAAAATAAAATGGATTAAGTGTGGCCCTACAGGGATTTATGCTTTTCTCTCCCGCTTCTGCTTCGTTAGGACCGTGTAACTCCAGGACCCTCACGGAGCTCTCCCTTCACTCTGTCGATGGACTCCCCCCGGAGGAAGCCCCCCGGCGTTCATTCTGCTCTGTGCATATTGTCCGCTTTGCCAATGTGAGAAATAAAGACCTTATCCTGAAGCTGCAATGAGATTTAGTTCAGGCTTCATTTGGGGACGGGCTGTAACACGTTACCAAAGTACTTTTTTTACAAAAGGCGTCGTTCCGAGCAAGGCTCCTCAGGGTCGCCCCGCGCTCTGGGGGTCGCTGAGCTCGGCCCGAGGCTGCTGGAGCCCCGCGCGGGGCGGGCAGCCCCCTCACAGGGGCTCCGCCGTGGGCCCGACCCCGACCCCCGCCGGGCTCCTCCCGCAGCGCAGCCCCGGCCCCAGGCGCAGAGGCTCTGCCCCCGCAGCCCCGCCCCCGGCCCGGCCCGGCCCGGCCCCTCCGCGAGGCGGGGCCGCGCAGGTCCCGCCCCCGCCCCGCCCCGCGCCGGCGCCGCGCGTCGCGAGGCGATGACGTCGGCAGGCGCGCGGCTGGCGGAGGGGCAGGGATGCACCGGCGGGGCGTGGGCGCGGGCGCCGTCGCCAAGAAGAAGCTGGCGGAGGTGAGGGGCCGGCGGGGCCCGCGGCCGGCTGGGCCGCGCAGCGCAGCGCAGGGAGCCCCCCGGTAGCTTCCTCGCTCGCCTGGGGCCGCGAGTCCGTGAGGAGCGGCACCTCCTCCGCTGCGGGGTTTGCCCGCCTGGCGCCCGGCGCCCTCCCCAGCGGCCTCCTCTCTTCCCGCAGGCCAAGTACAAGGAGCGAGGGACGGTCCTGGCCGAAGACCAGCTGGCCCAGGTGGGAGGTCCCCGCCGCGCCGTGCCCCGTGGCGGTGGGCCCGGCCGCCGCCCTCGGCGTCGTTTCGCGTCCCGCTTCGGGTCCCGCCTCCCGGCCGGGCAGGTCCGCGGCCTCCCCGGCCTGCGGGGCGCAGAGAGCCCGGTGCCGTCCTGAGCCCAGCCGCGGGTTCGCAGTAGCCTTGTCTTCGCTCTTGTTCGGTATTGGTTTATGTTCGGCGTTAAAGCATGTGCGTGTGAATTGTTATCGAGCGCTTCTTTCTTGCTTCCTGCTTTTTGAGTCCACCGGTGCCATTTGTACAGGGTGAATCTTGACTGCTGCTTTAGGACGACGTCCACTTAGCGCGTTATGGGGGCTGTGATCACCAAAAATGTGTTAAAAAAGCGTTAAGACAGAAATAGTTTTCTGTAATTCTCTTCCAGATGTCTAAGCAGCTGGACATGTTTAAAACCAACTTGGAAGAGTTTGCCAGCAAACACAAGCAAGAGATCCGTAAAAGCCCAGCGTTCCGGGTCCAGTTCCAGGATATGTGCGCAACAATTGGAGTGGATCCTCTGGCATGTGAGGAGCAGGCACCAGGGGTCAACGACTAAAGATTTGCTTTACTGTCCTGTTGTAAACGGTTTTTAGTGGAGCTTTCCTTGAGGAAAGCTAATGGCATTTTGATTCTTGGGGTTTGTGAATTGGTATAATATGCCTGTAGGTCCTATTTACTTAAAAGGGTAGCAAAAGAGGTGGAGATGACCAAATTGGAGACTCTTCACTGAGGCATCTGAGTCCTCACAGTGAGGTTTGTGAGCAGGCTGCTTGGTACCAGTAACTGTCAAGGAAGATGTTTTTGGCAGTGGTCCAATCGCTTTCCCCTTTCTCGCTTCACAGCTGGTAAAGGATTCTGGTCAGAAATGCTGGGAGTTGGAGACTTTTACTATGAATTGGGCGTGCAGATTGTTGAAGTTTGCCTGGCTCTGAAACACAGGAATGGAGGTGAGAATCGCTCTGTGTCTGTTTTCTAGGAGAATGGGAGTATACCTTGTCCACGTAAAAACGAGTCTCATCACTCAGCATAGCATTCTTTACTAGATTTCCCAGAATATGGAGCTGACAGTTCTGTCTCCATTGCACCCCCCAAAACGCTTGTTTTGTTTCTACAACATTTTATCACTGTACCACTGGTAATTACCTAGCTTCACTGATTTCTACAGAAATCAACCAACTCTGCCCTTCCTAGATAACAAAACTGTAACTCCTGGTACGGTGGGAAGGGAAACAGTGATAAATGACAGTCTGGAAGTACAAAACCATTAAGCTATTGCTTTGAGACTGGCAGTAAGACTGTCTCTAAAGGATCGCAGCAATATCTAGAAGAGTTAGTGTCGATCTGTGGGAGGGTAGGGAGGCCCTGCAGAGGAACCTGGACAGGATGGGATGAGTTGTAACATGGCTTAGTGCTGGGTCCTGCACTTTGGCCCCAAGAACCCCATGCAGCACTACAGGCCTGGGGCAGAGTGGCTCGAAAGCTGTGCAGAGAAAAAGGACCTGGGGGTGCTGGTTGATGCTTGCCTGAACATGAGCCAGCAGTGTGCCCAGGTGGCCAAGCAGGTCAACAGCATCCTGGCTTCTATCAGGAGTAGTGTAGCCAGCAAGACCAGGGAGGTGATCGGCCCCCTGTACTTGACTCTGATGAGGCTGCACCTGAGTACTGTGTTCAGCTTTGGGCCCCTTGCTACCAGAAGGACATCCAGGCCCTGGAGCATGTCCAGAGAAGTGCTACGAAGCTGGTGAAGGGCCTGGATACAAGTCTTATGAGGAGTGGCTGAGGGAACTGGGATTGCTTAGCCTGCAGAAGAGGAGGCTCAGGGAGACCTCATTGCTCGCTGCAGCTGCCTGAAAGGAAGGTGTGGGGAGTTGGAGGTCAGCCTCTTCTCACAGATAACCAGTGATAGGACTAGAGGGAATGGCCTCAAGTTGCATCAGGGGAGGCTGAGGTTGGAAACTCAGAGACATTTCTCCTCTGAAAGAGTGGTCAGGCAGTGGGATGGGTTTTCCAGGGTGGTGGTGGAGTAAGCATCCCTGGGGGGTGTTCAAGGAAAGGTTGGACGTGACACTTAGGGGCATGGTTTAGTGGGTGACATTGGTGGTAGGGGACCAGGTGATCTTGGAGGTCTTTTCCAACCTTAACGATTCATTGATTACTAGTGGTAAGTGCCTAATGAAAATGTACTAGGTGTTCACTCCAAAAGGGCAATCGGAGACCAAGAGTGGGCTACAGCAAAGTCCAGTTGAAACTCTGACAAGTTTGTGGAGGAAGGCAGCACCAGGGTGCTGCAGGTTAACTGTAGGAACAGAAGTGACTAAATGCTTATTTCATACAAGGCTTGAAATGGGGAACAATGAAGAACCCACTTGTATAATGTAAGGCAGGGGTGATTCAGTGGTAAACACAAAAAGGAGCCTTTACTACTTCTGCTGGAGTAGTTTTCTTTCTGTGCAGTAAGGTTTTCCTGTCCCCTTTTGTTGACTTCTAGGTCTGATAACACTAGAAGAACTTCATCAACAAGTGCTGAAGGGAAGAGGGAAGTTTGCTCAGGAAGTAAGCCAGTGAGTGCCTGGATATTACAGGAGGGTGGAATCGAGTAGCATTTGGAAGAAAAGAGGGTGACTGATCTCAACTAGGCTTGAAGTTGCTGCTGTTAATTTGACTCCAAATTCTAGCAATTGAGCCACTTACACATGCTTTGTAGTTAATGACTTAAATATTTCAAAAAGCAGGAGTGAGCACTAAAGCATGAAGAACTGTCCTCTTGAGCTGGAGAAGATGAGTTCCTTGCAAATCCAGCTCTCTTACTGTCACAGTCTGCTGAAACTGTTGTGGTCTGAACTGTAAGGAAGGGACCAATACATGCCCTTACAGAAATCAATGTTAGGACCCAACTCACCATAATTAGTAAGTTGGGCTGAATCTTAAATTTAGCGCTTGCAGCTTAGATGCTACAAATGTCTTTAATGAAACTCTGCACTTCTGTAGAGGGGCAAAGATATAAACACTAAAAGAATTTTTTTGGCTGTTGATTACCTGAAATTGCAGCAAGTAGCCACTTGCTATAGCTTATAGCTTCTTCTCATCTGCAGAATTAAAGAAGCAGTTTGAGAGAGGCTCTCTTGGTGTAAAGCCTTGCATTAACCCTTGCTTTTCAGGGATGATCTCCTTCGTGCAATCAAGAAACTGAAGGTCTTGGGAAATGGCTTTGGGATTATCCCTGTTGGTGGAACATATCTGGTCCAGTCTGTACCAGCTGAACTGAACATGGATCACACAGTCGTCTTGCAACTGGCAGAGGTACTGATCCAAGCTATTTTAAAGTACGACCACCCTGAAGGAATCTTATTACTTCCATGACAGGGAAAGCATGGTGTAGAAAGCGCAAATTCCAGGACAAATATGAATCTAGAACTTGTGCTATGATTAGATCAGACCTGTGGGCAAAATTGTCCATGTGCAGCTATGGACTTGACTATAAGCACACAGTATTTTTCTCTCTCATTTCAGAAAAAGGGCTATGTAACAGTCAGTGAGATCAGGTCCAGTCTGAAATGGGAGGTGGAACGTGCAAAGCAAATACTGGTACGTATGAAGGTCTCTTGTGCACAGTGGAGTTCAGTGATCGGGGTAGAATGGCTGTTCCTGCAGCACAGCTGCATACACTATGGTGAGGTTGTGTTACCATAGCATGCGCAGGTGATAGACCTGCAGGGTACATACTACTTAAACATAGGTTAAAGACAGTAGAGTCTCAGGAGTTGTAGATATTCCTGTGGCTTCACTAGTCTTGGTTAAAACTTGAATTTTGTTAGCTCAGGTCCTGCATAAACATGCAGGGTAGATCTGACTGGATGTCCAAACTGTATCTTTCCCTGCTCAAGATGAGTAAAAGTACTGAGTTCTACACACTCCATTACCCTACAATAAAAGTGGGATGAGGCCTGTGAATGGCTTCTCAGCCATTTAGTTAAGTTTTACTCACAGTTTCTGCTGTTTCAACAGGAACACTTGCTGAAGGAAGGAATGGCCTGGCTGGATACGCAGGCAGCTGGAGAACCTCAGTACTGGCTGCCTGCACTCTTTACAGAACTGTACTCTCAGGAGATCACTCCAGAGGAAGCTAAGGAGGCAATACCTTGACTTTTAAGTGTTCCATGCATGTATATAATTCTTGTGAGGTTACTTGCATATCACCTAAAACACAGGTACAATGGACTTGAAATAAATTTTTTTTAAAAAAGTCTAGATTGAGAAGTTTAATAGGACTAATTCATACTTGCTTACCTTCAGATTTTCTCTTGTGTTGTGAATTGAAATACCACTTACTGTTAAAACACTAATTACCTTGTCACAGCAAGAGAAAAAATATATAAGCTGATATTGCAACTGCAGTCTCAGATGATGTATATGTGACTGTGTAATGAATCTTAGAGCCAGCAGTGACATCTCCAAAGCATCTTAGAAACTGTTCTGTAGTCCTCTGCTCTGTGAATGAGCCTTTGTTTCACTAAGGAGTACCACAGTCTAGATTCTGCCAAAACAAACTTTATTGCACAAAAAAAAAAAAATCTTATGTACAATAGTATATAAACAAGGTATCTTAGAGTGACTCTTGTGCATATATTTCAACTCAATTAGGTCTAAAAATCTGTTGCTAAAACATCTCTGCCTAGAGCAGTCATTTGAGGATTGTCACTTTGAAATGGAAACATTCAGAAATGGCAGGACAGACAACATTAGAGCTATAAAACTAATACTTCTCTTTTACAGCCACATGCTAGTTATGTGAATGGTGTCCACAATAAGGCATTTTCTTGTTTTGTTGTATCAGTGGATGGTAACGCCACATGCATCACAAACAGATTTCAGAACCAGCTCTGCCTTTAGAAGGCAGCAGAGTCACAGCTCTATCCACAATGCTACTGAATGGTGACAAACAACGTGACATTTACAATGGAATTACAGAGGCGGAAGAGTAGCATACAGCTCATGACTTCCCAGGAGATCCTGCTGCCTCCTGAGACCTTATTTCAAGGTGAACACAGCTTTATTTACTCTCACCTGGTGTATGTGTTGAGTGAGTCCTATGTAAGTTTAGCTTTCCCTTGAGGGAAGACAGGGTTTAAGTCAGACTCATACCAATGACAGACCCTGGGGGTGTTGCTTGCTAAAAGGGAAAGGTTCCCAAGTTGTTAAATGGCACACTTACAGTTCAGAAATGTTTCCACCTTTTAGCGTATCAGAGCTGCTTAAGGAGCAGTGTGCTGGCTTCTGACTTCTACACGAGTTGATATAAATCAGAGACTGAAAATAATTAAATAATTCAGTGATATATGGGACATTGCCTTTTTGTACATTGCATGGCAGGGGTTTTCTGACCCTTACTTCTATGGTTGTGTTTTCTTAAAAAACAAAATACAAGGATGACCATTGGACATTCTCCCACCACCACTGGGAGTCTGAAATAGAGCCACACTGGTGGAAGTTGTTTAAGGAGAGGGCCTAGGATAATGTGCAACTTTGTGCTTTCTATCAAAGCTCCTATGAAAAAAAGTAGATTAAGCTATTTATTAATGAAACATTTTACTACTGCAATCAATCATCACCAGGATCTTTTACCTGAAGAAAGTTTGTATTTATTCTCCATCCAACTTGCACTGAATACATCTCTGCTGTAACTATACTCGCAGCTAGCAGATACTTCTCTGACACACTTGCCCCTGGCAGTAAAAAGCTGCTGTCTAAAACATTCAAAGCACCGAAGTGTTAACTTTACAACACTTGTCTAGCTTGTACTCAGCCAAGTTTGGCAAAGGAATTTCAGTCAGTAACTAGGTGTACACCTCTGAAAAGCTCCACCCAGAAACAGTGGCTTCCTTAGCTAGATTTTGCCCCTTATTCTAGCATTTCAATCTGATGGATCAAGGTACCAGTGGGGAATGAGGTGGTAGTAAAGAAAGGGGGAGGAAAATAAAATATTACATTGACTAGAGAGGTGGAAAGTGAGAATTACTTCAGTTAAGGAACAGCTCCAAACAGAGCAGCCAGAATAAAATATTTCTAGAATACTAAATTCAAATCAAAACCTTAAAGATTTAGACAAAGTAGATTTATTTTTAGTGCCCCCTCCATCTCTGAACCAATGTTTTTCTCACTCTCCCTTTCCCAAAACACCAGGATGAACACATCTGCATTCAATTAATGGATTCTTGCAGTTTCCACTTTTCATCCTACCCTTTGTGCCTAAAGTCTCAGTGGACAAAGTCACCCAGGGCTTGTGTAAAGCCTTCAGAAAGGAGCCCAGATTCCACCACTGCTCTTTATCTTTGGTCTGTCTAGAACAGCATCTAGAAGAAAGACATCAGGTAGATGGGCTCAACAGAGCAGAGGCTCCATCTCTCCCAACCTGCGGAAAAAGGTTTCATCCAGGCACATAGTGCCTGGGCCCTGTCACACCCCAGACTCATCAGAGCGCTCCCACCGCTACAGCTCTGTATTCAGCATGGCCCCAGGGAAGGGCTCACTGTCTAGGAACAGAAAAGCTGTAAAGAGGAGTCGCAGTCTAGATCTCATTCTTTAATCAAATGGAGACAAAAAAATAACCAGTGTAGATATTTTCAAAAAATAACCTGATGCCACATGCTCTGGCTTTCTATCAGAGTAAGTACCTTTTAAGAGTAGCCTGTCACAAGCTTGGCTTTGTCTAGCATGAAGTCTTCTCATTCAGCGTTATCCACCAGAGCAGTAAAAGGAGACAGAAGAAGACATCCTGTAGTTCTCTCCACTCTGGCATTGGTTTGGTTGTTGAGTCTGTCAGGGGTACTCTAGCATGAAGACAACATTCCCACAGCTTGGCCTCTCCACTGGTAACGCAGCTCTAGGCTTTGGAGCAACTTTGAGCGTCTGTCTCTGTCTCAGAGGAGCTGCTCTCAGAGTCTATTTCTGTATTTGCCTGCTGATGTTTCTCTTGCACCTTCTGCCGAATTCCTTGCAAACGGACTAATAGGGATTGATAGTCAAAGTGGCCTCGTTTTTCACCAAAAGGATCCTGGAAGGAAGCCATAGATAAATATATTAATATAGACCTTTATCATTCTGGCAAGAAGTAAAAATAAGAAAGCTGTACAGTAACTGGGCAACAAACAAATAGTTAAAGGTTAAATCCTGTCATGTGACCAAGAGGCCTCTAAACAGTGTCATGGTAGAGGTCGAGGACTGCAGGTATTTTCTGTTTGGAGTCTTTTGGGAAACCTTACACACCCAAGCAAACTTCAAAGGCAGCTAAAAGGCCAAGCAGATATGAAGTGGATTTCTCCTAGCAGGCTTGAAGAAGCAAACTATTTAATAGAATCATAAAATGGTTTGTATGGGAAGTAACTTTTAAAGATCACCTAGTTCCAACCCCCCTGCCATGGGCAGCAACATCTTTCATTAGACCATCCAACCTGGCCTTGAACACTTCCAAGGATGGAGCACCCACAATTGCTCCGGACAATGCGTTCCAGTGCCTCACCACCCTCATCGCAAAGAATTTCTTCCTTATGCCTGATTTAAATCTACCCTCTTTTATTTTAAAACCATTACCCCTTGTCCTACCACTACAAGCCCTGGTAAAAAGTCTCTCTACATCTTTCTTATAACCCCTCAAGTATTAAAAGGTCACAATGTGGTCTCCCCCCTGAGACTTTTCAAGGCTAAACAACCCCAACTCAGCCTTTCTTCATGGGAGAAGTGTTCCAGCCCTCTGATCATTTTTGTGGCTCTCCTCTGGATCTGCTCTAACAAGTCTACATTTTTCTTCTGCTGGGGGCCCCAGAGCTGAATGTAGTACTCCAGGTGGGGTCTCATGGGAGCAGAGTAGAGGACAAGAATCACTTCCCTTAACTTGTTGGCCACACTTCTTTTTATGTAGCTCAGGATACAATTGGCATTCTGGCCTGCAAGCACACATTGCCAGCTCACGTACAATTTTTCATCCACCAATATCCCCAAGTCCTTCTCCACTGGGCTGCTCAACCCATTTATCATCACCCAGTCTGTACTGATACTAGTGATTGCCTCAACCCTTGCACATGGCCTTGAACTTATGAGATTCACATGGGTCCACCTCTCAAGCCTGTCAAAGTCCCTCTAGATGGTATCCCTCTCCTCTAGCATATGAACCGCACCACTCAGCCTCCCTTATGTTACCTGCAAACTCGCTGAGGGTGCACTCAGTCACATTGCCATTGATAAAGATATTTAACAGTACCAGTACCAATATGGAGCCCTGAGAGCCACCACGTACCACTGGTCTCCATCCGGACATTGAGCCGCTGACTGTAACTCTTTGTATGCAGCCATCCAGCCAACTCCTTATCCAGTGAATAGACCATCCACCAAATCCATCTCTCCAACTGAGAGACAAGGATGTGTGGGACCATGTCAAAGGCCTTACAGAAGTCACAGTACATTACCTCATTAACTCTTCCTTACCCACCAATGCAGTGATTTCACTGTAGGACATCAGATCAGTCAGGCAAAATTCACCCTTTCTGAAACCATACCTACTTCAAAGATCGGGTCTCATGCTCACTTCCAAGAGACAGGAAAATATTACAAATGAAAGCCTCTAAAATCCAGAGGCCAAAGACTTGACCACACTTTATATTAGTGCTACAGACCCTTTCCAAATTAAAGCCTTGCTATTGTCATTTCATCAAGGCACCCAGCTGCTTTAATACTTTTTGCTTTTAACCCTACTCCTGGTTAAAGACACGTTGCCAGAGCTATACAAGGTGGTGGTGGAATTTACCCTGTCCCATCAGATGCAGTTCTTTGGTGCAAGCCAACACGCAGCCCCAGAGTTAACCAGGCAGCACATTTGGCAAGCACTAAACTGATACTGAACATGGAGTGACTTCATTTTAAATATTGGGTAACAAAGACAACAATGGCATCTCTCCAGCATGTTGTGTTCATACTTCCTGTACTACTATTTACAAGCAAGCAGAAAACAGACCGAGGCAGTCACTATCTCTGGGAACTGAGCACAACACAGTACCAGGTCAGTGTTCTTCATAAACCCATGGAGAAAGCAACTGAGCCCTGTATCCTTGAAGAATAAAGAAGAGTTGGCCACACCTTACAATCCTCTACCCTCAACAAACTGCAGCCTCTCTGTTCAGCACTCTGTAGGTATGTCTGTCGCAGATCATGATTATGCGAATTTCTCACTTCAAACATGAACTCTCCTGTTTTAGGAGTGCTTTCATTTTATGAATTAAACAGTCAATGATGGTACACAGGAAAGAAGGATCTTTAGAGACACTAGATCGTTAAACCAATCGCCTCCATCTTTTCTTAACAGTGTAATTTCTCAATGAGTCAAACAAGAGGTGCCTGATGAGGGAGGAAGACATGTGCATATGCAAATGGCTTGGCAACCTATTCTTTAAACTGTACTTCCCTGCAGAAATAAGCTCCTTTGTTCAATCTGTCTATATGTGTCTGCCATATTGTCACTGTTCCCCCCACTCCTTCCTCCTCCAGGAACTTTTAGTCTCAGCCAGCCCGCCACTTTCAACCTCATCTGAGAGAACAAGGAGTTCCAGAGAAAAGTTCCTCTCTACTGTATGAGCAATGACACCTCAGAAAAAGAAATCCCACTGGTGTCTCAACAGGAAAACGCTGCAATAGAGTTCAGTTGTCACCGGGACTGGATAACCTACATGTGCCTCCCCTGCTTAACCCCAAATCCACATGAAAACAAACTGTACTGATTCCACTGCCCAAAGCACCACCTGCTTGCCTTGAGAGTGACCCAGGTTCAGCACTGAAAGAACTCTAACAGCCTTGAAAACACCATGTGCCTATGCTGGACTTGGGAGAGGTAGCTTTTTATTCACAGGAATGTCTCAGGTCTCAAGTTCCATAGTTAATCCAAAGTTGAAACGTACAGTTGATAGAAAAAGGTCCAAATCCACCCCACATACATTTAGTTGTTGCACATCACCCATTGCAATTGTCTATCACTAACTACAAGTGACTTCAGGTATTTTGAATCAAAATTCTGAATCAACAAGAAAGTTGTCTGCCACCCACCTGCATTGTCTGACCTTGGAGATAAAGTCTCTCTTTGCACACCCCTTCATAGAAGTCGTAGTATTCCATGAAGGATTTCTCCATTACACCCCTGAACACAATCAGAGCAAACAGTCAGAGAATGACAGTGTTACAATGGTCACATCATTCAGGGCTGCACCACCCCACTGAGCAGCAGTCCATGTAATCAGCACAGCTCAACCCACACAGGGCATCCCAGACAACTGGCTGGATACAGCGAGGCAAGACACAGATCAAAACAAAATACAGCACTGCTACTGTAGCCGAACAGATTCTGCATGTGGTTTCACAACAGCTTTGCTTTTCTCTCCCTCAGATTTTTATTTTTTTTCTCTAAGAGAAGGCACATTTATCCTCAAAAAAGTCAGAGGATGCAGCCAGTGTGCACAGTATCACAGCCTTTGTCAATGTACAGCTCCTGGGCACCGCACAGATGCAGCCACCCATTTCAAAAGAAACAAAACCACTCTTCACTGCACCAGGATGAGTTAAAGACTTGCTCTTTCCTGTAGCAGTTCTCAGGAAGGGCAACCAGAGAACTTTAACCTGCTTCCCCACACCCACTTTCTTATGTTCCCTCCCTGCCTCCTTTCCATACCGTAGTGGCTCAGGACAGGGACACTTTCCTTCCAGCATGTCACACACTGCTACTCGGATGGTCTCATGCCGAATACACTCATTATAGTTCTTGCTGTCCCCGGGGTGCCTCTCCTGGAAACAGAATTTGGGCCAGTAAGTCCATGTGACTGGAATCATTCTTTGTCTCTCTCTCATGGGCCCGATGAATTTCACTAACGCAAGAACTCACTATAGCATTGTCTGTTTTGTGTACACTGAACTAACTTACACTGCAAATGAAAAGCTGGCAAGATTTCCCAAGTCTAAAGAGCCTTGGATTCACACAGCTGTGGAGACAGACAGCTGATAAAGTCAGCACAGCAACCTGCCTCTCGTGGATGCTGGAGACACAAAAACCTGAGCAGTTTGTTTCCCGCATGATGTTATATCTCAAGAAAGCCATATTAGGAGCCACATAGCAGAGAAATGAAAAGCCATCCCATCTCCTCAGCAACTTCATGAATGCCTCTTGTTCTTCTGTTACTTAACACATACAAGAGCTAAGCAGCCTCCAGTACAGAGCTGGGTTGCAACTCCTCCTCAAGATCTGACTAGAGGCAAAGCAAGCTGTAAAGGAGCCACGTGACATAGCCCGGTTTTCTCCCCCATTTCCAGAGCAGAATTTGCCATTAGGAGCAAGGTTTAGAGTGAACACACGAATAGCTGCAGAACCAGAGATGATCCACCTTCAGGTCTCACCTGCTCAAAGCCGGGTTCATTGTGATAGGGGTTCTCAGTCATCAGAGATTGGATGGAGATGAGGACCGAAGAGATACTCTGTGCTGGGCTCCATGCGGGCCCGGTCCAAGTGCTGAGGCATCAAAACAGAAGAGCATCAATTAACAACACAGGACCAGCCAAGTGACCACCATCCCTCCAACTACCAAAGATCAAAAAGCTTGTGAAACTACCTCTATAGCTTACAGAAATATGACAGAAAAAGCAACAGCTGCTACAGATATACAAAGCACTGGACACTAAGAAAGTTTTCAGGTTGAAGGCAGTTTATTCTCTCAGCCAGATGAGTATGCTAGCTTCAGCCATGCAGCAGGCTGGTGAACTTTGCTGCCAACATACACAGGGCACCACACATGAGCTGAGCAAAAGTAACATTTCCAAACACTTTACAGGGCACCTTAAAACTATGGTTATCATCTCACACAGCACCCTGAAGCAACACATCCTACAAGCACTACAATAAATCAAAGCCTGCAACTCTTAAAAACTGAAATCTAACTCTGAAGACTTGAACAAGACCATCACTGTTGCAGTTTGTAATGCAGACATTCAGCACAAAGTCTGCCACCAAAAACACTAATTGATGCTCTGCTGTAAGAACGAGGTATCCGTTTAATACATACAAGGTAGCAAAAAACTCTGAATAGACAAACGTGATCAGGAAAAGCCATTCTGCTGCTTGCCCTTAACATCCTAGTTCCAGATACAGACTTGTCTCCCAGTGAGCTGAACAAGGATGTACTGACCCATATATCCTCTTCCTAAATCCCTTCACTCACAGCTTCCCATTTCTGCCAAGGCTGAGACTCTTTATTCACTCTTCAAGACAGGGCTACACTGCATGAGCAACAATGCAGCTTGCATGGAAGTTGCTGGGCCTTCAGACCCCCAAGGTATGGATGTGCCCAACACACCTTAGTGCTTCACAGGCATTGGCATCCAGCTTACTGGATCACAAACCTCACAGAGCGAGATGTTTCCCAGCACACTGTCTCTCTCACCCAGCCATGGACCATTAACTATCAGCTGACAAGTAGCAACTACTTGGACCAGCTGTCGTTTAAGGGGCTCATGCAGAGAACTCCAGAAATGATCCCAGCAAAGACAACGTTATAAACTGCATCAACGCTCAGATTTTGTTTGATAAAATTCCTACAGCAATTCAAGCTACCTTCGCCACCTGGCTGCCTGTATCTGCCTGCAGCCAAGGGAAAGTGACACTGACACCCCAGCTGCACCAGTCTAGAGTCTCAGCAAAAATCTTTCTTTATTGGCAGATTAAACTGTCACAGCTGGCATTAGGAATATCACACTATGGCCACAGTTCCTCTGGTGGAACCCCAAGAGCCACTGGATCAAACAGAACTTTCACGTGTTTAAAAATCAAGTACGTGAGTAACAAGCATCTGCAGCAGTGGAGCCTGCTTGAACAGGCAGCATGGGAGCAGTGCTTGCAAGTCATTACACCCACCGCTCAGCCCCACGTACATGTAGGTGGAAGCCCAGAGCAGTCAAATGGCTCTCAAGGAAGTTCTTAGTGGCTTTTAATCTTATTTATTTATTTTTACAGCCACATGGAGAAAGGAAATTAAAACCGCAAAAACCTACATACAGACAGCATTAAGGATCGGGTTGCAAAGTGCAAGAGCAGAAGAAACACAGTGCTCAGGCCAAGACTTTGCAAGGGGAAGAAGAAAAATAGCAGTGTCCACTGAGCTCCGTGCTTCCCTTGCTCCATTCTCAGGCTCTTTTAAAGACAAATTAGATTCTTATTTCAAAGGAACTTGTGCTGCTTTATGACTCTGATCTAGCACATGATTTTACAGAAGCATAAATGTGCATCGAACATGTCTGGGGCAAGATCAGGGCACTGTGCATTGAGAAAGATGCATGAGGCAGAACACTACCTGCAGCTACCTCCTGGTTTCCCACCAAAATAGCCAAAGTCTCTTCTTACCCTAGAATACTCAGGCAGACTTTCCCATTGCGGTAGAAGTTGGGGTTAAACCTCACTGTGTTATTTCCTGTTGTCATCAGTTTGACCCTTGGTGGGTGGATAGGATAATCTGGAGGACAGCGAAACAGGAACAAGAAGAAACCCCCTTCATAAGGCGTGTCAAATGGGCCTGTGATCAATGCATGAATCTGGAAAACAAAAGCCCATCTTGCGCACCACTTCAAAACTGTGCAGCACCCTCAAATCCTCAACAAAGCCCACGGAAGGCAAGAAACCTCCACCCAGGCAGCAGTATGGATGCAGCATCTTTCACAAGCACACACCATACACGGGCCATACTTAACCCTCCCTCCTTCCCTCATCAGAGGGAGCCACTGCTGTGCACTTCTCTCCCCTCTGCCGCACTCAATGTGCTTCCAACGTGAAGTTTGGCCAGAGTCCACAACAGCTGCCTCCCCTCCCATATATCTCTATACAGCCCAAATGGAGCAGATCACAGTTCAGCTGGTAAGCTCTGCTTTAAAAAAAAAAAAGATTTCACATATGAAAAAAAATATATAGCTAGTTTTAGAAAGAAGATGTCAGAATTTCTGCCAATACTGGAACAATCCTCAATTTCTCAATTTTACGGTCTTGTGCTGATTTGGTCGTATTGTAACCAGTCAAATTCTTTGCCAGGATCTGAAGTTAAGACCCTATCCTCCCCATGCTAATTACCCTCAAAAATCTCAATAGTATACCAGGAAATCTTCTCCCACTGGGCTCTTACGGAAACTTTCTCCTTTTCCATCCTCCCAAAGTGATCCAAGCAATCTTCCTTAAATGATCCTCTTACTTAGCCTAGGATTTTAGTTAAAAGCCCCAAGGCTGGTGTTCTACAAACCTGCATTTCAATTGATGGGCATTTTGGCACCTGCGGCTTCCAAGCCAAGGGAAGCCAGAACTGAGCCAAACGCCCCAGGCAGCAGTTGTCTGTGCAAAGCCCCTTCCTCTGTGCTAGCTCCAACAGGCCAAGAGCCCTGAGCCTGGAGGTGCTTCTACTGGGCGTGCCAAGTTTGTCAGGGGGGTGGGAGAAGTGCACAACAGAGAAACCAAAAGCAACCCCACACACACGCACACACAACTTTCTCAGAAACCAGCACAGCCAGATGAGGTGACACTGGCTGGAAAAAGGGCAGCACCAGACAAGGAATGCACTGGATCACAAACACTGAGCATCCTCACCCTCCCAGATCACTGCACTCCCTCAGACGTAATTGGAAATTCCCAGTTTTGGAAACTCCCTACAGCCAGGAAGCCAGGAGGGTAAGAACTGGGGCAGGAGAGGCCATAGACATGCCGGCCCCTAGGGACAGGTGCACTAGAGACACCGTGGTGGAAGTGGCTGTGCAGGTCGGACTTGCACGAGATCCTGGTACCGGTGAGAACCAGGCAGGCAGCTCCACAGCAGGACGGGATCTGGGCCCAGAGACAAATCCCACTACCAGTTCACAACAGTTAAACACCTCCACCTTGCACAGGTGGGTTACAGATACTCCAGCACTGTCTGCAACTGGTAGGTGCTTCTCATTTCCAACTCCTCGAGAAATTCCCCATGGCTGACAGCTTTCCACAGAGCAAGTCTCTTCTTTGAGCTGCTCTATTGACTGTTTTCAAACATCAGTAGAATAAAACAGTCTGGGACAGCACTCCACTAGAGTTCATACGGCCACAAAACAGTGCTGGCTTTATCTGTGGAAACTCCTCAGATTGCTGTGATGTTCTCTCTCCACAAAGCTAGTTTCCTTGACAGCATCCTCCCATTTAAAATGCAGCCCATCTCAGTATCACCAAGAAAACCAGAGGTGCATTGTGCTCTTACAAGATTCCCCCTGACTTCTCTCAAAATGTTACGGAAATACTCAGGAGAATCTTCAGAGCAGCTGTCAACAGCAACACGCAGAAGAGCATGAAGCTGAAGCAGTTCCCAATCTTCTCTTACCTTGGTCATGTCATGGGGATCAGGCACAACAAACATTCCTGGGGGTGGTTCCTTGTAAATGGACATGATATCCCTGAACAAAGGAAACAGAAATTAGTCAGGATCTCCCTTGACGTTCATCAGCCCTTGATGCATGGAATGTTCTAGATGACAAATCTGTGTACAGATGCAAAGGCACAGATTTTAAAGATGGAAACCTGTAACTCAGAGTAAAAGATGTTCTTTTTCTTTAGTCTGACTGTTTTCTGGCTGAGCTCTCTTAACTTGTCCTAAACAATAGTTGAGGCTGTTCAAGAGTACACGGAGCATTCACTTGGTCGATAAGCAAGACATCAGCCCGAGCGCACCCTGACTACCTGCTGCCTCGTGTTTTACCACAGATCAACTCCAGCATATAAAACTCCAACCATAAACTTCTCCTAAGGTAAGCACGTAAAACTTCTCTCAGGTGAATTTTGTTGCTTAACAGTAAACTTTCCCCCCCCATGTTTTCTCTCTCCCCACTCAGACTATCTACAGGATCCCTTTTGTATACCCAGTCACTTGTTTTCCCCAAACATACAGTGACTCAACTGTCTTTGAGAATATAACTGCTCTGTCAGATTTGGTTTTAATCGAACAGTAGGTTCAAGCATTATGAGGATGTATATACATGCAACTTCATCACAATGCCCTTGTTTCCTGGACTAACTAAACTGAAAAATAACAAATCCCATACAGGTCTGTGTAGTTCACAGATAGACTGATTGATACCCACCACCTTTTACTGCCAAAAGGTTCCCCCCATAATCAGGGCTGCACCGAGCTCCAGGACAAGCTATCACTAGACCTTCCCATTCAGGAAGCAACCACAGCTCAGCATTTGGATCGGAAACTGACAAAACACCTGGTGCCATCTTTGGAAAACATTATACAAGCTCTAGAACAGGCAACAGGACAAGGATGGGCAAGAGCCCAGCAGGCAGCAATACTTGCTCTGAAGGAAGAGGAAGAGCTTGTCGAAACGTTGCCAGTATTTCTAACAATAAAAGACCACGTTGCTCATAACATCAAAGGCTATCAACACACCAGATTTAACTAGATGGTTATTTACAGAGTGGGAGCAGACAACTAGGTGGGCACCACCAGGAAAGAGGCTCACTACTGGAAGTTTAGGATAAACGCCTTGCAAACCTCCACCAGGCTGTTGGTGGGGGCCGGGCGAGAAGCCCGTTCCCCTCCCCGTTTAACAGCGTCTGGAAGCAGCAGGCGGCGAGCCCGGGGGCAGGATCTGGGCAGCGCTCAGCGGCCACGGGCACCGGCAAGAGCAGCCCAAGGAAGCTGCCCGGGGTGGCGGCGCGCAGCTCTGCGGCTCCGGGGCGGCTGCGGTACGGGAGCCGCCCTCGCCCGAGCGCCTGGGCGAGACCAGGCCCGGGGCCCGCGCTCAGGAAAGCCCCGGGGCGCGGCGGTGCCCAGGGGCCGCCCCGGGCTTCGTCCCCAGGCCCAGCGGGGAGGGGGCGGCGAGGCCCGGGGCACGGTGACCGGCGCCCCGGGAGCAGCGGCCGCGAGCCCGACGGTTCCGCCGCGTTCCGGGGCTCGGCCCCCGGGCGGCGGGGGCGGCTCTCACCGTTTGATCCGCAGGAGGCAGGCCGGGCTGGGCCGCTCGCTGTCCCAGTCGCCGCTGACCGTGGGGTCCCAGAAGGCGGAGTGCGTGAGGAGCGCGGCGCCCGCGGCTGCGGCCGCGGCGGCGATGGGGGCTCCGCCGCTCCCCGGGGCGACGCCGGCGCTGGCCGGAGCGGCGCCGAAGCCCGCGGCCGCCCACAGCTCGGCGGGGATGAAGACACCGGGGCTCCCCGCGCCGCCACCGGGGCCGGCCGAGGCGCCGCCGCCGCCGCCCGCCGCCAGCACCGCGGCCGGGGCCGGGGCCGCCTCCTCGGCGGCCGGACTCTCCGCCATTCCGCGCCCGGCCTCGGGGAACGCCGCTTCCGGGCCTCGGCACCACCGAGTCGTCCGGCCAGAGGGGCCGCCCCCTCGCGCCTCCGCCGCTCGCCGGCCAGAGCGCCGCCTCCCCCGGGCCCCCTCCCGCTACCGGCGCGAGCTCCCCCGAGCGACCGCGGAGCCTCCCCCCGGCGCCAGAGCCGCCCTTCCGCGGAGACGCCTCCTCCCCCCCTCCCCCTCGCAGGGCACAGCGCCCCCTAGCGGGCGGCGGCGGCGGCCTCCCCGCACCGCCCCCGGAGGCCGCGAGCTCCCAACCGCGGCGGCGCGGGAGGGGCCGCAGAGAAGCGGCTCCCGCGGCGGCCTCGCGTCCCCCCCGCCTCGGCCCGCGGGGCCAGGCCGAGCCCCCGGCAGGGCGGACGCCCGGCACGGCCCCGGGCCGCTCCCGCACCCCCCCGGGACGGGGCCGCCCTGCTCGTGGATCACCCCCTGTGCCAGGAGGGGTTTCTGCTGCTGCAGCCCGGGATGCTGCTTGGCAGCGTTAAGACAAAAGCTGAGCCTCAGAGTAGACAAAAGGGCAGAGAGGACAGACTGCTCCTCTGCACAATTACGCGTTTGTCCCTAGCAGCCAGACCATCTGACTGCAAAGAATCTTTCCCCTTCTTCAGCCAGTGAGTCTCCTCTGGGCTCTTTTTGGTTTCAGAGCCACTCTTCTCCAAATAGTCTCAAGGACGGTTTTTGTCTGTTTGTTCTTAAGCACAAGTCAAAATCCTTGTCTCACCCCCTTACCCTCACAGGGCACAAGCAGCTCTTGCAAAGGAGGACAGTTACTGTACCCCGCTCCCATCCCCAAGGAGGTCACAACCATGCTTCAGAGGCTTTAGTATACACGGCAGCTGCATTAATTCAATTACCTAAAGCAGATAACCAGACAAGCTTCTCAAATGGTCACCTTCCTACCTTCCTTAAAGGCAGAGCTGACTTACCGCAAGGTCCAAGATTCAGGTTAGATTTTAAAACTTCTCTTGCCTAGTGTACTCCAATCTCAACAACAACTGAGGCATAAAACTGTTGGGGAAGACCACAGCTGTGGTCCTTTGCTTAAACCGATGCTTTGAAGAAGCCTATGAATAGTGTGACCTTGAAACCAGCTCTTCTTTGTGAAAGAAAATTCAGATGATATGGTAAATCCTTGTGTATTTACTGTTTATTTAATTTTCCAAATGCCCTTAATACACTACAATTCTAAGTACACTCATCTGTACCCATCACCTTTTCAATATTTCCTTCGCAAAATAAAGTGGATATAGCATTTTCATTAATAGTGTGTGGAGAAAACAATGCTTTATCAGTTCATATAAGTATTTGCTTTACTAGGGCAAAACTTCTTGGGATTTCTGAAAATTTGATGCATTGTTTGAGCTGTTCAAGGACATCCTCTCTTATCTGGCTGCCTTTGTATTTATTATCATCCTTTCTTCTCACCACCATTTCACATCTCCCTGCTGCTTTCTCTGTGGGTACCCCTATACTTAGGATATAACATTGTTCAACTTATACAAAAATGACCCCCAGGAGCTTCCGCACTGATGGACCAGAGCATAAGAAAAAAATAAAGCCACCAGTTTATTTAGAGAAATCTTTTCTTTAATTATCAGCCTCGAACACTTTGATGGAAGCAGACTCAAACTGCAGAGGACAAAGTGATGAAAGCCACAGCCAGGGCCAGAAGTTGTCACATAGCAAAGAGGATAAGGAATGCCACCATCAAACAGAAAAGACCCATGGCCTCAGACAGGGCAAAACCCAGGATGGCGTAGGAGAAAAGCTGTTGCTTGAGAGATGGATTCCTGCATGGGACACAAGGGGGAAAAAAAAAAAAAAAAAAAAAAAAAAGAAGAAAAAATAGATCCATGCTGAGTGGAAAACAAAACAAACAGACCTCATATCACCAAAAGCCAGGATTATACCATACAGTCAAAAAATTTTGGAGCACAAACCAGATTTATGGCAGGCAGCCAATGGCTGGAATGAGAAAGGACTGCTTCACTTAAACACAGTATCTGCTTATACACACTACACATGTGGAGTTTAACATATATTCTAGGAAAAGCTCTATCCATCTAACAAGTTTAGTGATATAAGAAAGGAATAAATTCAAGCCAGCTTAGCACCTTACTTACCTGGCATAGCCAATGATCAAGCTGCCAAACACTGTCCCAATACCTGCTCCTGAACCAGCCACCCCAACTGTGGCAGCACCTGCCCCAATGAACTTAGCAGCAGTGTCAATATCCCTGGAGACAACACTAGTTTGGAACTCGCGGCGGGACAGCTGTGGATAGGAAACACCGGCTGGCTGCGGGATACAGAAGATACATATTAATAATGACACTTAATCATAAATACAAAACTTCCTTTAATAAAATTCTTAATCACTATTTATTAGCTACTCAAGAGAGTAGGAAACAGCCAAACTTGCTAAGCCAGCTTCTAGCCCAGATCAGTGATAAGTCTTCTTACTAGCTATCCTCTTGATATACAAACTTACTCTTCCACCTCAGGAGAAACCATCAAGTACCCCAGACCGCAAGCACTGAGATAAAGGAGTCAACGTACCACATAAGAGTCTTACCTGTACAGTCTGAGCCTCAGGCCTGCTGAAAACAGACACTGGAACAGGCCTGGCCAGAGCCCTGGAACAGCACCGGAACTGAAGCAGAACACAGATAATTAACACCTATAGTTGGACATGTCCACGCTAATTCTCAAAACAGATATTTTATGAAGAACAATCTTGTTTTGCTTTATTTTTTTAAAATACATCTCGAGAATGAAACAAGACTGATAACAATCATGTTAAGGATTGTATGTGCTGTATGTGTTGATGATTGTATGACTGTCTGTACTAATTTAGAGTATTTCTAGCTTAGCCAGTTGGATGAAATCCACAAGCAATACTGCCACAGACCATGCACGGCAGTACAGCGAGTATCACTGCTGCTACTGCACGGTTCAGTCGTTGTGACTCCATTTGTTTTATTCTTAGTTCGCACTTTGAGACAAAAAGATGACTGAGTATCTCTGCGATAATCAGTTATCTTATAATTCAAGAAAACCTCAGGCCCGCAGGCTGATGCGTGCCTCGTAAAGCCGTAGGTAACGCTCTGGTCACCAGAGGTCACCTTGTTTCCCCTCCTCGTTCATCGCACAGCGGAACAAGTCCAGGCGACGCCGCCCCAGCTCAGGCTGCCCAAAGCAGCGTCCTGAGCCCAGCACCACGGGGAACGCCTCCGCGGCTGCACATCCCCGCTGAGCGCCGTTATCCCTCTCCGAGCGAACGCCACGCACCAGAGCCGGAGAGCCGAGGAGCGCCACGGGGGTCTGCATGGTGGTTTCCCTACGGGACAAAACAGCGCCGCGAATGAACCGGGGAGCAGAACGCGGCCCCGCGGCGGCCCCGCGGCGGCCCCGCGGCGGCCCCCCCGCCGCCCGTCCCGCGTCCCGCCTCCCCCAGCCCCCGGCCCCGGCCCCACCTGCGCGGCTCCCGCTGGCGGCGGCTGTGACAGGAGCGCGCGCCCCCGCCCCGCTCACCTTGCGGTGTCCCAGCGCGTCCTCCACGCCCATTGGCTGTCGCCGCGCACCGCGCGCGGCATTCTGGGACTCTACATGTGCTCCCCATTGGTTGCGGCCGAGCAAGTCCCCTCCCACCAGCATCCGGGACAGCGGGACAGGGCGGGAGAGCGGTGTGGCTACGCGGGTCTCCATTGGTCAGCTGTTCTCGTTGCGCGCTTTCTGATTGGCTAGCGGCGTGGAGGACTCTCTCCCAGAAGCTCATAAGGCGCGGGGCCGTTGCTTCAGCTGCAGAGCGGCCGCTGAGGCGGCGGGGAGTGGGCGGGCGGGCCGGCCTGCCTAGTGTGGCTGCAGCCGCCCCGGGCAGTGCCCGCGCCTCGTTCGGCCGCGGCACCCCTGCAGCCGCCCCGGGGCCGGCTCGCGGCCGGGGCCGGGGCTCGCCGGGGGGAGCGGCCGGAGGGGGGAGGGGCCGTCGCGGGCCGGGGCCGTCGCGGGCCGTGCCCGGGACTTCGGGCTCCGGGACTCCGCGCGTCCCGCAGCGGGGGCGGGGCGGGGGGGGCTCCGCTTCGCCCTCCGCCTCGCCGCCCCCGGGGTTTGCGGCCGAGCCTCTCGGTGAGTGAGCCGGGGTGGGGACGCGGAGGCCTCGCCGCGCGCTGCCCCCGGGGCCGGGCTGGGGGGCCGGGGGGGGGAGAGGTTCGGGGCTCGCTCGCTGCGAGGCGGCGGCGCTTTCGCTTTCGGTTCCCGGCGGCGGAGCTGAGGTTGTGCGGCCGCGGGGAGCGCCCTGGTGCCGCTGCCCGGCCTCCGCTGGGACCCCTCCGGTGCTGCCGGGGGCCGCGGTGTCCCGGTGCCCAGCTGCGGCTGGGAGTTGCTCTCGCTCGGGAAGGGGCGATCCGCGGCTCTCGGCGTTCTTAGGGCGCTGCCGTCCGCGAAAGGAAGAAAACAGCAACAGCAAAGTGAAAACAAAACAGCAGCACTAAAAAAAAAAAGCCCCCAGAGAAAAGCTGGGCCGTGAGTATCACAGGAAGAGGTGTGTGTCGTGCCCTCCTCCGTGCGTGCTGTCACACCGCGTTACCTGGCTGGGGCTGCCTGCTGCGCCTCCATCCCTGAAGCTGCGGCTTTCCCCATCTCCTCGGGCAGCAGCAGCCTCATGGGGCCTCTCCTTCCTGCACTGATGACTTACAGACTGTTCATAGAACAAAAATTTGAATGTTAATAAAATCTTCCTACTTCCTGTCTTTTCCTTGAAGTGAAGTGCATAGTGTGCTGTCAACACAGTCTGCAGGACCAATGGGCTTTCTTTTCTTCAAGTTCACAATTACTTTTACAAAAAACAACACTCTTCATCTTTGTTTTCAGCAGAATGCATTGTTTTGCTGCATCCAGGCTTTGACGCTTCATTTTCTTTGCAAGTTACATTGAAGTCTTATGGTAGCAAGAGCTCATATCCTGAAACTATTAAGGAGCTATTCTTAAGTTGTTATTTTTTTTTCTTTTTGGTCTGCTGGCTGTCAGGAGGTCCCAGGGCATTAGGGGAGTGCATCATAAGTCACGTCAAGGTAGGAGAGGTTGACGTCAGCCAAATAAAGACCGAGGCTTAGATAAGGCACATATAATTTGCTATGCTTTACTAACTAAAACATAAACTGCACCTCTTGGATTCCCTGGAGGTTTGAGCCACACCCATTTCTATGCCTTCAGCTTCTGGCAGGAGGAATTAATTAGCCATGCTCCTAAAGCAGCATATATCAGTGCTGTAATTAGTGCTCTTTCCAGGTGCACGGGTACCATTTCCGTTTTGAGCACAACCCCACAATGCCCATCTACGCTTCTGCCTGATTTTTCAGGCTGTTTTTTGGCACAGAATACAGATGATGTCCTCAGTCGTGACAAAAAATGAAAGGTTTCATGGATTGGAGGTGACCTTAAATCATCCAGCAGGATAGTTTTTCAAGATGAACTTCCTGTCATTTCTGAGGTCAATACCTATTTGCTACTACTGTCACTAAAATTGGCTGAGAAGGTTCTGCTTTGAATTCCTGGAACTGAATTGTCAGGGATTGGAGGCAGGTTTTTTTCAGCAGTGATCTGTTTCTTGACAGATTGCCAGGGCTTAAGTCTGGTTGCCTGGAAGATAATGTGTCAAAGAGGGTAATTGAGTGTCATTTCTAGTCATGCCTGGACATCTGGCAGTTCAGATCCAGTAGATGCACACACTGCATGTTTATGTTGTCGTGCATAACACATTTGTAGTGTCACAATGCACTGAAAAGCTTTCTGTAGATAACTAATGCATGAGCTTCAATGCTGTTTGTTGACCCTGCTGCCATGCAACGTAATCATTTTGATACTGAGAATCATCTTGCAGTTTCACTGTAACAGTCACAAGTACCAAGGCTATTATGGCCTCATAACACAGGCTTGTGAGACAGAACTACAACAACCTGCCTAACCTGGACCTCCTCTGTGCTTTTCCATGGGAGCTGATCTTAGCAAGGTGCCTCTTTTTCTTGGAGCAAAAAAGCTTACAATGAAAGATGCTGTATTTGGAGGTCAAATAATCATGTTGGATTTGAATGCAGAAAACAGCCAGGCTGTTGAGTTTGCATATCACCAGCATGAGTGTGTCTAGTGTGTCTCACCATGGTCAGACAGTGAAGGTGAAGCGTGTCAGGGCTTGGACTGTACCAACCTTGGAGCTCCTAGCTTGGATCATATGCTGCTATTTTTGTCTATTACTGCTATCTGCAGGAGCGCTTCACTGACGCAGCAAAACCTCTGTTTTTCTCAATCAATATGCTAGTCTCCAGATTTCAGAAGAGGTGATGCACCCCCACGTTAACCACATATAGTGGAGATGTGTGTGGAGTGTCAAATCACATTAAAAACATGGTATAAGGCTGCATGTAGGGACAGCTTGTGTTCCAGCTGGGTTGTCAAGCAGGGAATCACACCAGTAGGCATGCGTGCTCTTGCTGCTACGAGGTACCACTGCCTCTCTCGAGTAGCAGATCTGTAGGATGGTCAACAGGGTCTGGTTCATGGGGTCCCATGCAGGAGAGAGGCTGCTGTGTCACACTGGCAGCCTCAGAGCTCCAGGCGCTGTGGCTAGGAAGCAGGGGTCAGCCTTACGCTCTGCTGAAGAGAATCTGCAACCTGCCATGGATGTAAGGAGCAGTCTCGTCGCAGCAGTAGTGAGTGCAGGTGCCTTGCTGAGAAAAATTGGTGTGTCTGCAGGGGGTTAGGACCTTACAGCTATGTCATTCATCAGCTGTTACCTCTTCATATCCTTCATGGACACAACTATGTTGGCAACATCCAAAATGAGATAATGACATTAAGCTTTCCTCTTGTAGGCTTCCATGATGGATGAGACTTCGGACGAACCTCCCACTTCTGCTGTCCTCTTAGACAACTGCCACTTCTCCCAGGTCATCTTTAACAATGTGGAAAAGTTTTATGTTCCTGGAGGAGATGTAATCTGTTATTATACTCTCACACACAACATAGTTCCTCGTGGGAAGGACTGGGTGGGCATTTTCCGGGTAAGTGAATACTGTGTAACCAGATATGCCAAGTATGAGAAGGCAGCAGCTGTCACAAACAAATAATTTGACATTTAATTCATACTTCATCTCTAAGAAAGGCCTTAGGGCTTTGGTAGAACAGGGTAAGAGATTTTTTTTCAATAATAACTTTGTGTAATACAGCATTTTTCTTGTGCCTTGAGACAAAATGCCAGGCACGTTCTTACCTGACCAGCTTCAAGACTAATTAAACAGACTGTGATTCACAGAATCAGTAAAGAATAATTGCATCATGTTGACACCATCCCTTCCAACGCATTTCCTACTTCAGTGCTCCCCTCGCCCCCCTAATATAGACCTCAGAATAAGGCAGATGCTAGCGAGTAGCTTTGATTTATGCATAGACCACAACTCTGTGAAGTCAGAATATCAATGCAAAAGTCTTCCCATTAACTGATCTATGTGGAAATATAGTCCAGTTGCCATAGGATAAGCGTGAACTATGTGGTCCCTTTTAAGAATTTTGTTATTGCAGGTGGGATGGAAAACAACCCGGGAATATTACACATTCATGTGGGCTCCTCTGCCCAGTGATGTCCATGGTGATACCGCTGTGCAGCAACAAATCCAGTTCAAAGGTGGGTTGGGAGGTTGGGTCACTCAGGGAATATATGTGTATGTGTACACACAAGCACATACACAAAATCCCACACTACTGCCACTAATAAGTATTACATTCAGAATTACAGAAAATCTGTAGTAACATGCTGTAGTAAACTTCAAGTCCCATAACTACAGCCAAAAAAAGCAAATCTACTGGATTCTGCCATCCTAACTGAGTGATATTGTCTGTGTTCTTATCACTGGCACAAAGACTTACTAGTGGTGGAGGAACAATATTGAAGTAAGATGTCTGTTTTCTTAGGTGCTGACTTTCTGTGCTATGTAGTTAAGAGACCTGAGTAATTACAAACATATGACAGGGTTGTTGTGTTTGTCTGAAGCTTACTACCTACCGAAGGATGATGAATACTACCAGTTCTGCTACATCGACCAGGATGGTATGGTCCGTGGAGCCAGTGTTCCTTTCCAGTTCAGAGCAGAGAGTGAGGATGATATCCTGGTGGTAACCACACAGGTATGTGTCCTCTCTTCCCCTGCTTTTTCCTGCCTTTGCTTTTATTGGCATCTGCTCATTGCTAAGTTGGAGGGATCCAGTAAATCGGATACTGATCTGGAACTCAGCAGATCTGGATTCTATTCCTGGCTTTGCTACTCATCTGTCACCCAAATTTGGGCAGCCTTTCTCTAATTAACATTTATCAAACTAGTTTACTTAGATAGTAAGCTCTTCTCAATGGGGAGTGACTAAATACGTAGTGGTTCAGGGCATTTTGAATATTTTTAGTGGAAATGTAATGTTCATAGAAACAGCCTTCCATTAGATGGGAGTAAGAACATACACATGGACAATAATTGACGTATTGTGAAGCACCCTTATTTTGCAGTGTCTTGTGTGCAGCCCTTTTATTAACTACTACACAGACACCCAGTGTGTGGTCCTAATCTTACAAACTACAAAAAAAATTGCAGACTTCTGCCTCTGCTTTAAGATTGAGCATCTTAAAAGATCAGAGGTAGTGTGTGCTTGGTATTCAAGGACTGTGTTGATGGTCAGCTTCGGACAGACTATGGATAGTGAAGTAGCAGTCTGGTCTGAACTAATAATAAGAACATGAGGAGGTACATTATGTTCCCTTTTGCAGAATACATCTTTTTTAGCTCATCATATTGTGCTCTTCAGAAGATAGCTTTTTGATGTTTCCATGACGACTAAACAAATTTGTTGTTTGCCAGGGAGAAGTGGAAGAGATTGAACTACAAAACAAAAATTTGCTTAAAGAAAATGAGGAGCTGCAAGCAACCTGCGCAAGTCTCCAGAAACAAAACACAGAACTGCAAGAAGAGCTCAAGAAGACACAGGTACAACAAAAGTCAGAAGCTTTAAGTCTGAAACATGAAGAGAGACTGAGTCAGGTCTTGCTCCACTGTATGCTTCCAGGAGAAAATTAAGGAAGTTTCTCCCTGTATTATTTATTTAATCATTTACCAAATATTACAATACCTCTACTACAATAAGAATGATAATGCTGAACAAGAGGCATCACAAGAAAAATGGATTGTGAACATATGGGAAGGGGAGTTTTCAAAACTGTTCTGTAGGCTGTCCCAAAATTGAAAGGCCATCCCTGTTCCTAATGTTTCTTCATCATTATTGTTTCCTCCTTCAGTTTAGCTCAGGACTTAGTATAAATAAAACAGGGTCTGAAAGATGCAAAGGAGAGGTTTTTCTCCTTAAGGTGGGCAGCCTGCAAGTGTTGCATCAGAGGGATTTTGCAGTTCCACTTCAGAGCAGGACTATTGCTTGGGTCCCATTTTGCCTCCTATTGACCTGTCTTTGATTTTCAGAAGCTGCAGAATGGTTTAGAGTCTCTTAGGAGAAGCAAAGAAGAACTGGAGCTGGAGTTGAATTCCCTGAAAAAGGAAAATAAACATCTAAAAGAGCTAGATGAGTGCAGAGAGGCAGAACTGCACCAGTAAGTGTATTTACAGCATCTCTTAAAACAGTATTTCATTAAGCACCTTACCTTTGTGGATTAAATTTCCATTTATGAAAGTATGGTGTGTTTTGATTTGTTCTGAGTAGATTCAAAGAGCAAATTCAGAATGTGACCTCTGAAAAGGTAAACTTGGAAACCAGATTGAAAACAGCCCTGGATCACATGGACCAGCTGCAGGTAGAAAACATATAGCTGCCCTCCTTTGCTTTTGTGAACTGGGTCTGATGGTCTCAGTTTGACAGAGAGCTGTGCAATCTTGAGCAAATATGTGATATATAAGTTTCTTCTCTGGTTGTATGGATTTTTTTGGAAAATGTCAGCCTCTGATACGGTTTATGTCCAGGAAACCGCAAGAAAGCTATATTATGGAAGGAGAGGTAGTGTGGGATGTGCTAAAAGAAATTACAAGGATTTTACTCCCTAAACACGTTCCCTTTGCATGCTTATTAAGTTGACCAAAATCATACCATTGTTCACCTCCTGCTAGGTAAGGATCCAGGCAGAAAACACTTCTGTTTTGAAAAATTTTCTAAAATTATGTTCAATATTGGGTGAAAAGACAAAATCTGGGAGGTATGTGAAGGTAGAAGGTAAACTGAAAATAGCTTGTTTGTTATATGTAGGATATGGGAAACTCAGAATAATAGGCTAACCATCTGGCTAAACAGACTATTTTTCTCTTTACTCTCTGAATTCCAAGACTAGAAGTGACATTTTAAAATGTAGAAAGCTCCTCAACGAACATATGAGTGAATACCAAGTTTTAGTGCATTTATCAACTCTGATATATCCCCATGTAACTATTCTCATTTTCTACAAAGTTTTTTTAATGGAAAAAAAATAAGTAGCCATGGGTTCTGGTGATTTTCTTTGTGCAGCAAAAGGGGCCTGTGTGTCTCACTCATAGCTATTAAATTTTCACTTTCTGCCCATTCTTCTTTCTCCCTAGTCTCAGGTGTTGAATTATGAGAAAGACATGGATAACCTGGTTCGTATGGACCATGACAAGACTGAGCAGCTTGAAAGTTTAAAGGAAGAGAATCGTCAGTTATGCATGACTGTAACTCAACAGGTAAAACCTTCCCTGAATATCAAGGTGCTTGGGGAAGCCAGGGAATAGAGGCTGAGAGGTGTCCTTGGCAGTAACCAGGCACAAATATTGCTCAATCTTATGAAAAGTCTGGGAGATTCCTTGACAAACAGGGAAGTCTCCATGGTGGCATGGGAATCCACATAGGTGGTTCTGCAAATGAACCATCTGACAAATTCTTATGGTACACACATACGTTGTGGTTTTTGAAGAAACATCTCTGTATAACTAAATTTTGTAATGCTGATTCTCTAGAGAGAAAATTCAGTCTCTGTCTTCATCTCTTTTGAGCCAGCTCAAGGGATGAAGTAGGTAATTGGGAACCCAGAACTGATATTTGGCTGAGTGGAAATTGTTGCAAATATGCAAAACTGTTTCAGGACTGGGACTTATGTGTAAACAAGACAAGTTATCCTAAATCTGCTTAGACTATATGCCATTAATTTGGCATCCAACAGGAAGCTACTAGTAACTGGTGAGAGGCAGCAACCTTGGTGGTCTACTGTCTGATTATGTTTTTGCCCCTTTCTCATCTTTACAATCATAGATTTAGCATTGAATAATCAATAAAATAAAAAGATGAAATATGGTCAGAATGCCCCCCAAAAAGCTGTAAACAATACAAAGTTTCTATTCTATAGTTTGATGCTCTGCCCCACATCCTTACCTGACACCTCTTTTCTTTGACATTGCCTTTGAAAATCTGGGATTTCTCTGCAGAAAGAGCAAAAGAAGGAGCTCGAACATCGCTTGGAGAACTTGAAAGGGACAGAGGCCAACTTGTCACTTCGTCTGCAGAGTGAGCAGGTGCCCAGCATTTTTGGGGGTGAAGTTGGGGAGATGGTTCCAAAAGAGCTGAGCACAGAGCTCTGCTGTATTGTATAGAATCTGCTGGTATTTGTGTAGGGAAGCTCACATTTACTTAAAGCAACGTTGTCCACCCTTTTTCAATTTGCAGAACAATCAGAATTTCCCTGAGATGTTAGAGATGCCTATATGTGTAACAAATTTAAATTTATGGTCAAAAGGCTTGCTTTTCTTAGGTAACTTCTGCAGATCTTTGACAAGTAATCCACAAACCTCAGCACTGAAAATCACTACATGAAGAACTGTGAACATTAGAAAAGGGAAACATGCAGTGACATTTTCTTTCTACTGAACTATCGCTGGTGATGTCTGAGGCTGTCCCATCATTTTCTTAAGCCTGTTGCCCTGAGTGACCTTCTAAAGGTGCTCCTCTCTCTGTGTGTCCTGCTCAGGACACTTTTGGAGGCTCTACTCTGTTTCTGACATTGAAAGTTAGATGCCTAAAATACATTATGTGATTACCTCCATTGTGATGCCAAATGTTCAGGATTTTTAGAGTGATACTTTGAGAATGACTGCTGAATCCCTAAGTACTCTAGCCTATCTGATTTACTGATTTAAATCAAGATTTAGGTACAACACTGATTCCTAAGGAGGTACTAACTATCCACAGTCAATGCAAGTGTCAACAGTACCAGAGAATTTGGCAGACTTGGAGAGTTCTCATGTGCCGGTGTAGATTTTTCACCAGCCATAGTTCCCTTTCTTTAACCTCCCAGTTTGTTTGACCTGTCATATGTCCCCTTTGGAGGTCACATGTCATCTCTCAGGTTGTACTGAAAATGCAGACATTAAGTGGCTGGTAATGCGGAGATATCCAAGGTCACAAACTATGAAATGGTAAGACTTGTGGTGCAAGCAAAGGTTTATTTGTTGGTAATAAGTGCAGGTAGAGGCAGCCTGTATATGTGAACAATGACTGGAGCTGTCATAGTTCTTTGTTTGCTAGTTTTCCACAATTTACCAAATAATCCTCTTCCTTTATAGCAACAAAACAGGGACTTAATGAAAGAACTTGAAGAGCAGAGGCATTTGTTTCAGATGTTGCAAGCAAAAAAGAATGAATCTGATGAGGAAAAACAGGTGAGAACTTGGCACAGCTCCCTCACCTTTCTTCTGCATTGAGTATGACACAAATATCTTAGTCTAATATCCAGTTCCATTAAACCTTCTATCACGCTGATCTCTAACTGTGTCTGTATGTGGACTATCACCTAAAACAAGGCTGCCATGCTGTCCGCATGCACATAGTGCTCACATAGTCCGCATGACCATGTGCTCACTCTCAGTCTGTTGTTGCTGCTACTGCTGTACAGCCTAAGAGGAAGGAAAAGTTCCACCCTTTTCCCCCACCACAGATGAGACCAGTTCACCCATAATAGTGTGGGAATTTTCAAAAACTCCTGTTATTTCACTGAAATGAATGGACTTTCTCATTTAAATGAATGTAGCTTTTTCATCCAGTCTAGAAAATGACTCTATGGTGTTGTTCCTTACTCTGCCATTATCTGCATGACTTCAGGATAGTCTTCCGTCTTTTAAAGTGTATTACTGTATTGTAGTCATCCTGTCTACCTTCCTGAGCAGGTCACAGAATAGATCCTTGCACTTCCTTACCTCACTTTCCCATTCTGTCAAGCAGGACTAAGACTGAGCTATCTAAAAGAAGAGCAATTTTGATTCTGGTCTAAGAGGATCTATGTTAGTGCAAAGTATAACCTCTCTGAAATGGTCTTCCGAGCTTCTGGAAATTGATTCTGTCCTCCTGTCCCTTTGCAGAAACTGAGGGAAGAGAATGATACCCTTCTGAGGCATCTCTCTCAGACTAGAGATGTTTCTTCTTTCTCTGCTGCTTCACAAGCTCAGGCCCCAGTTCCAACTCCTGAAGCAGGATGCCTTGTGTTTGGTAATCCATATTATGGTAAGAGTACTTGGCAGTCTGTCTGAAATCACAAATCCATGGTAGTTAAAGTCTCAACAAATTGTCCTCCCTCTTGAATTGGATGCTGTGGAAAATAAATTCTTAGCAGTACCTCTGCATAGTTTTGCATGTGTGCAGGTGACTTGGCAAAATGCTGCCAGGTGTTAAGAGTTGATTTAAATCATCAGTTGTCTGTTCATCTTCTATGAAGAGAAACAACTGTTAGATAGTTTATTAATCTGTGAGACAGCTAGTTCTGTGGTTTATGTCCAGTTTTCATAGACCAAGTATAGAGGTCTAGACCAGGGCCACATACTCATGTTTCAAGAATTACTATTTATCAGCACATTACATTGTTAATCATTTGTAGTGGCTAAATGAACTTCTTTCTTTTCCAGCTGCAGAAGCAAACCTGGAGTCAAAAGTTGCCAGAACAGTAAGTAAAGTGGATGTGAATGGACATGAATTAGTGGTTTACAGACAGAAATTAACAATTTGAAATGAGGAGCTACATGTTCAGCTCTGTAGCCTATTGTCTACATACCATTTTAGTCCTGGTAATAAAGTGGACAACAAAATGGAATCATGGATACTTAACCTGTAGGATTAAGTTGTGGTAATAACAGTTGGTGGTGTTAGGGAAGAGAAAGGAAGCTCTGTTCACCTTAATCTTTAAGGAACAATTTTTGGCAGCATCCAGTGTCAGAATGAGAAGCATGCAGCTGCTAAATGCCTTATTTCATATTGCAGACATGGACATGTGTTATTTAGGATGGAAAGTTAGAATACCTCTTAGAAGTTTGACTTGTAAGTACTATTTACAGAAGCCTGAAAACATTTGAAAACTTGAGAGTATTGCAAGTAAGAAAGACTTGTCCAAAGCCGATAATGTCTGACTAATGAACTTTTTCTTCTCTTTGAATGTGAATACAAATCTTAAACTGTCTTTATTTGCACTTCCTTTGTACTTCAGGATTCTATAAGGAAATGCCCCATGTGTAATGACATATTTCCTGAAGATATTGAAGCAAGTGACTATGAGGCCCATGTGCAGAGCCATCTTCTGGAGTGCCCACTCTGCAATGAGACCTTTGAAAAGTCCAATCAGCAGGTGTTTGATGACCATATTTTTTGCCATGGCCTGGAATAATTCTGAATTCCTATCTGTTCTGTAGAATAGGTGGCAGAGGCCACAGGATAGAATAGAGAAAAAGTATTCTATAGACTTGATTCATACTAATAAGAGCAACCTGACAAAACTGCATATGCTACTAGTGCTGTGATTCTGAGCTTTCTGTTCCATGCAGTATGTGTATAATTGGGTCAAACATAAATTGGGTCAAATATCCATATCCTGAAATTGAATTGTCATCAACTTAAGTCCTCCATCTTGGATCAAATGTATGTGCTTTTTAAATGAGTCACAAATCCTATCATTAGTAATGTAGTTGAATGTGGTACCAGTTCTTCATAACAGGATTGTCTATGTAGCTGTTTATCTAGGTAGGGCCAAATAATAGATGTAATGCAACAGTTTTCTGTACTTGGCTGATAAATCTTTATTATAACGATTTTATTCTTCAGTATAGCACTGTGATTGCTAACCAAAGACAAGACACATTGCGTAGTCTTTTAGGATCACACCTTCAGTCCAGCTCAGCTTCTGGAACACTGATTTAATTGCTAATAAATATAAATTCTAAATGAAAATACATTTTACTTTCTTTTGTCATCAATCATAGAACAAGTGAAATATATTTATAAAGAGACTAAATACCTGTTTCTAGATTTAAAGGTCTAGGGCTCTTCTTACAGCAAAGTAGGCAATATAGCTTGTACAACAAGGTGCATGCACTGTTTTCCCTTTTCTCTATATGACCAGACTTAAAGTGGTGCTTTAGATACGCTTTAACTGTGCTTGTGCAATCTGACACTGTCATGCATACATCTCATAATGAAGGAACCCTGAAATTTCTGAAACAGGAAAGGTCAGCATGGCATGGAGCTGATAGGAAAGCAGTAGCTGAGTTTTCTTAACAGTGGTGAGGATAAATGGCCTCTTTGTCTTGAAAGTGGGCATCCTCATTTAAAGGAAGTGATGAATCTGGATTATTTCCCTTCAATGTTTCTAAACCTAATTGATTTAAAAAGAAGAGCTTATTCTGAAACCAAAACATTGATTCAAAACTGCTAAGTGCCTTGGAATATTACAATACTTTGTAAACAGATTATCCAGTTACTATTCTTATTTCTGCTTTAGGATTTTCAAGTTATGATTAACAGTTATTTAGTCTGTGCAAACATAAATGGGTGAAATTTTATTATCCAGCTGTATTAGACTGGATTTCCTGCTGAATATCTGAAGCAATAGAAAATCCTAAGTTTACGTAGAGTTTTAAGACTATTAAGAGTAAGAAAGACTTCAAAATGTTTTACTGTTTTGTTTATACATATTTTTTATCAACCTATGTTTAAATAGAGTATTTCTGTCTTTAAGATGTACTATACTGGAAAGCATTATTTTAAAAAGAAAATGTAACAGAAAATAGTTGTTGTTAAAAATGACAACTGTACTGAGAAAATCCTTGAAAAAGATGACTGTCTATTTTTCTGAAATAAATTGGGGAAATTGATGGGGTCTTTAATTACTTTGTGAAGCTTCTCTTGAACAAAGTACTCAATCACATCTCTGAATATTTTTTAGCATGTAACATAGCATCTCTGTGGTTAGTGGGACTGCTTCTGTTTAACAAGACATATTTAACTGGCTGATCCTCACTGGTTCTTCACAGCATGGGGATATATCAAGAAAGCCAAAGAAGTATGAGGTAGCATGAACAAATCCAGAAAGTAGAATGAGTTGTATGGGATCTGTTTGTTCATACCAGTTCCAAGTACTGCTGATCTAAAAGCCTAGAGCTGGCTGAATTTCTGCTATGTCATAGGGACATCCAGTGTATCAACATTTATTTTTTTCCCTAGACTAAAAGAAAAAGTTGAAAAAATTCTCACTCTAGACACTAAAATATTTTTTTTATATTGTGCGTATACTTGGTATTGTGCATGTTTTGACATTATTGGTTACTGTAGTATATATCAACATTCCTGACATGACTTTTTCCCAATTTTGACAAATATTCTATCATAATGAGGCCAATTGTTAACTGAGCACCTGTTTCCTCAGGAAATGCCCCATTGTTTTTCAAGAAAATCCCCTCTTCAACTTTTTTCTGTATGTCCTCATTTCAAATTACATTTGCCTTTTACTGCTTTACATCTTGACAGAAGCAAAACAAATGTGGAGAGTCACAAAAGCAGTCTTTATTAAAACCCCAATAGTTCACCCTAATACCAGTTACCAGACCTATTGCCTTTCTACGCTTCTGCTAGAACTGGCTTTAGTGGCTCAAATCCTAAAGCCAAACCCAATCATTTGGGGTTAGAGTTATGTCACAATGTTGTTTGTGTCCTTGAACTGTCAGTGCCCCTGCACTGCCAAGTCTCCATCCCTTTTATGCTGGTACCTATCATTTTCTGCTTGCCAGCACCCATCACCTCTACAAATCACAGAGCCTATTTTGGAGTGCAGGTTCTGGTACACTGGCAGCAAGCACGTCGCCAGCAGAGGGGGTCAGACTGCAATAAATCTCATAAGGATGCTGAATTTAAACGTTTTAAGGTATGTCATTTGTTTTCTGTAATAATGCAGATTCAGACTCCAAAGACATATACTTCAGCCTGATGCAGGTCATACCTTCCCTATCCTGGGCAGCCAGGAACCAATTTGCCCATAAGCACAAATTACATTATATATTTTCTAAGTAAATCTTCATTTTGCTTGTATTTCACAGTTTTATTTATGCTAATGCTGTACTTAGCATTTGGAATCATAAGAGGCTTCAATCCTACCTCAATTTGATAGTTTAATACAGAAGTAGCTCAAATGGCTGATAATTAGGTATAGTTATACTCTGGATGAGGTCGAATTTACATTGATATTAATCGCGCATAAGGACATTGAAATAAATTTTCAAAAGGGACAGTAGGGGTTTGGCATAATTTATGCCCAAACTCACATAGAATCTGAATGGTCTTTTATTATAAATGTATCTAAAGGAAGGAGCTATACTTTGTGGGCCAAATGCCTGAGGATATAAATTCTACTACCTCCTTGCACCTTTACAGGGCTTATCAGTTTGGTCCAGCTTAGGTTTGGTTTCTGTGAGCAGCCACTGTCCCAGCACAGCATGGTGTGTTCTGTTCCCCCAACTAGGCAAACCCACTCAGACATTCATCTTGCTTTGCTTGGTTCTCCCTCACTTTTTGTCAGCTCTTTTGGCCATGTTTTACAAGTTGGTTCTTCCTTTGGACCTTCTCTCTCCCACTCACATAGAGTACATTTTGAATATCTCTCTCCATGTAAAATCATTTTTAACTTGATAGGTATTTTTGTGTGTAAAATACAAACCAGATGATAACATCTTCGAGCTGCAAAGGCATGCTGTGGATCCCAACTATGGCCACAGAGGGTATCACATACTAACTGATGTCAGTTCTTTCCATAGGAAAGGCCATTTTTTGCCTGGGAAGTTATTTTCACTGCAGAAAAAAAGAGACTGGCCACAAGGGAGACAGTTACAGATTCCAGAGTCTCAAACTCTTTCAGCCTTGACAGAGTATCTGAAAGGCTGCTAAGATAACTTGCTGCTGTCTCTGTTCCTTTAACAAAGTGATATTCACAATCTTACAGCCACCTTCTCTCTTTAGCAGCCTCTTACCTCCGCCCTTTCTCCTCCTGTTTTCTCCTCATTTGTCCGTGTCTTCCCCCCCTCTTCCTGCAGAACAAGTTGCCCCTTCAGCATTGTCCTTCTCCCCTGAAATCACAGTGCTGAGATCCCGGGTGCAGGAGAACACAGGAAGCATGGAGCCCAGTCCATTCTGGCAGTGCTGCAAGAACACAGTCTGGCAGCACTGCTGCTGCTTCTCTTCACTTCACCTTACTGAGGCTCTAATGTAAAGCAGAGAAAACAGAAAGGAAATAAAAAGATTCCCAACAAAATGAATGTAAATAGACAAGACACAGGTGAACAATAGAGAAAAAGGAAAGCAGTGTCCAAGCCAGAAATTGAGTGGTTTCACTTGTTAATCAATGTGTCTGATTTTAAGACTCTGCAGAAGAGATGGGTAATTCTTTACAGCAGCATAATGCACGTCCTAGGATTTAAAGTGTTTTGATCATCAAAGTCCTTATTTCAGGGATTGGGCCTGTACTGCTTAGTATGTGGCACTGCTTCTGTATTTGTCAAGTCAATGATGGAAAAGGGAAGAGAATAGAGGATGTAATTGTGGTTTTAAAAAAAATGGTTTTAAAATGACACCGGTAGACTGCCATGCTGGGTTAGATGGGGCAACTCAGAAAAATCTGGCAAAGGAAATGCTCCCATGTCCCTGTGAGGATCAAAAATGAAGATATTATACTTACGCAGAGCTCTTTTTTTGCTTATAATCTTTTGTAAGGAGAAATTTATTTATCTTTGTTTTGCTGTAGAGATCCAAACTGAGACATTCTTGCTTGTACAATGAGTCCCTTTTTCTCCAGTGCACTAGCACAAATAGAGAGTGCAAAGTGGGTATATAATGGCATGAAATCAGAACACTACTCTTTATGACTCTCTTTGTACCGAATTAAATCACTACGTGAAATGCACTGAAGAATCAAACCTTTATAGTTTTGTTGGTGAAAGGGCTGGGTCCCAGAATTACATCAGTTGTTTTCTCTAAACAGCTATTAGCCACCTCCATTATACTAACAGAACTGGTTTCCATCCTCTGGCTCATTTATTCCAAACCAGCATTATTGAAGTGAATGGGATCTAGGCCCTGGGTATTAGAAGAGCTGTTCGTCTACTCATAAATAACAAGTTGTCAAGGTTTTTAATGGAAACCCTTAGAGTGCTGTAAATCTGTGCAGTTCTGCCTGGATCCCCTCCCTCATTTCCATCACAATATCACTCCAGTGGGACTGCAGCTTGCAGCATGTGCCAGGCAGCCTAGATTGGTAGGACACAGGGGAAGGAGGGGAAAAAAAAAAAGCTGGAGATGGGCTGGGGGATTCAGAACAGTTGGTACTGCGGAAGCATCTGCTGGGTGGCTGGTTTTGAGTCACCTGGCCTATTCAGTGTGGTGAGGGGGAAGGGCTATTCACCCAGGGGGACTTGAGAAGGGGAATAACAGAACCAGAGAATAAAGATGGTTGTGTTGCAGTTTACATTTTGCTCTGTTAGTGTGTGAAGTAGTAAATCTCAGCAAATACAGGGTTTTGGTATTTTTTCATCACAATTTAAGCAGTAGAGCTACTGCAGTGATACTGCGTAGACAATCTCTTGCTGTTAGTAAGAGAGAACTCTTTTCAAGATTAAATTTTTAACCTTCCTAGCCAGACCAAACTGCCTTCAGGGAAAATTTAACACTGCATCCTGATCCAAATAGCAATGTTTCTGTGATTCCCTGAACCTGGCCAGAAACTAGGTTAATACGATGTCCCTTGACCCAAATTTCATCCACCCTGAAATATAGCTTAGCTGTGTGCAGAGATCATAGCACCCTGCTGCATATAACACTCAAGTTTTCTAGGAAGGAGCTTGAGCTCACTCATCCATTCTCTGTTGACTGTATGACATTATGGGATATAATATGATTGGCTTGGATCAAGAATACTTGGTGCCCATCCCACTTGCAAAGTAGATGGCACTGCATGGTCCCCTGTTTAAGAGATCACGTGGACTCTCTCTCCTCTTAAGCTCCATAACTTACTAAAATTTGTACGCAAGATCACTTTTGGCTTAAATGTAGGTTTCCACCTTGGCTTACCATGTAACAGAAATAAAAAAATGAAATGGACGACAAAGCTTCCACTAGCTTCAGAGTACCCAAGGCTTACAGTCTTATATAATTACTAATCTGGTACTGAGAGCCTAAAATACTGTAAAGCCATCAACAACACAGATGCTAAATTAATTACTCTAAAATATAGCTCCTTCCACATTACTATGGTTCCAAGACTCTATGAACCTCCCAAGCACTGAAGAAGTAGGTCATTTATATATTTATATACATATATATATATAAATTATATATATATTTATATACATATATATATAAACACGATTAAATATTGACTCTGTGTAATAGATAGGGAAACAGCTATGTAGACATGAAGGAATTCAGCCAATCTCACAGAAAATTTGTGGCATAATCCCCCTCTCCCTCACTAGATTTAACATTCATTTTGAGAAAGGCTGCACAGCACAAGCAGTGAGCCAGGATGGAGAAAAAAATGGATGCCTGTCAAAAGAGATTGATGTCCCTCAAACCCCAGGGAGTTTTTAACCCTTCCCAATGGTTTTCCCAGTCTGAAAAACCTGGTGGGGTTCATCAGTCTGTACTTCTCCTCTGAGCCATAAGAGATTTGCCAGTGGGAGCAGCTGCTCTGAGAGAGGGTTGATAACTCAAGCCCTGGGGCACCTATATCTGTATGTCTCATACCCTGCCTGCATCCCTTCCCCGGTAACAGGATGAGACTAGAATATTGCATGTGCTTTTATAGTGTGTATTCCTGTGGGGCCTTGGTCATGATTATGGCATCTAAATGCAACCAGAAACAAATAGTGACAAAGAAAAAGACAAAAAGATGGTGTCTGAAGATTCTGAACATTATTTTTACACTAAAACTGCTTCTATAATAGTAAGCTGCATTTTTGTAAGCATTATAGTTAATTCTATTTTTATTAACAGTAATTAGCATATTTTTGAGAGCAGGTACTGCATGTTAGACGGTACAGCTGAGAAAGCCAGATGGATTTTTAATCCCAAAAGTTATTGCATGGTTGTAGCAGTGTATATGAATCCATGTTTGTCTTAATGAATTCATTAAATTTGACAATCCTTCCTTAAAGAGTGTGATTGCGAGGATCGATCTGATACAAAATGTTGGAAAGATTTGGATGAAGGGCTCTTCACTAAATCATCCAGAGAATAACTGCGTCTTCTTTGAGGCAGCTCAGTGTTTTCTACACCTTCAAGAAGTTTCTTCTCTGTTGTTACAAAATAATTTTAATTACCTGTATGGTGGGTGCTTGTTTTTGTTTGTTTTTTAATGAACCAGTCAAAATGGTGACACTCGAACTTTCTTGCAAGCTACCAACTAGAACACCCCTCTGTTCTTAAAAGAATAATTTTAATAAGAATACTCAGAGTTGTAGTGCTAGCATATATTTTGGAAAATACATTAACTTTGAAAAATATATTAAATTATATTTCTCAGAGCACTTGTCTAAGACAACGCCTAAACACGAGATTCTTGCATTTTATCCTAAAACATGTGGCCCAGTAGGAGATAGAATATAGATCTGATGCATCACTGTGAGATCCTGAATGAAAATTTCTCTAGTCCCAATAAAGGCTCTAACATTTGTGTTTATAAGCAGCAGAAGACAAAAACACACTGCTTTAACGTAGGAGTTCTATACCAATGTATCACTTGGATGTATCTTACTGGGTATGCTACATATTGCTGAAATAAATCTAAGGAGTTCACTGGATCTTTAACTCTACAGAAGATGTCGGAAAACTCTTAACCTCATGACACATGCCAGGATTGTAAAATTTAAAATGAATTCTAGTAAATCTGCTGCTGGCTGCCATGGAAATGGAGAAGGTTAGTTTAAAGGAATCAGTATCTTGGGGGAAAAAAAAAAAAAAAAAAAAAAAAAAAAGGTGGGGGGAATCCAAGTTTTTTTTGTGTGTCTAACAATTAGCTTAGACCAACCTGCTCCATTTTTAGCACTCTCCGTCCGTTTCCACGGCAACAGAATTAATACAGCTGCAAACTCTGGATGTGGGCGGCGCTGCCCGTTGTGTCAGCGGCACCAACGGACTTCAGCATCTCATTGCCCTTTCCCCAAGCTGGCCGTTTGGGTTCGATATCGCTTCTTTCGGGTGTTTTTTGTGCCCGTTTCAATGTTTGAGGCGAGCCCGCGAGCTTCTGTTCACACCCGCGTCCCGAAGGCCCGGCCCGGCGCCGCGGCCTCACGGGCAGGGGACCGGCAGCACTGCGGCTCCGCCGGGGGCTCCGCCACCCGCACGTTCCACGAAGCCGGCCCGGACCTCGCGGGGCACTCGCTTCCCCTCACGCCTCTCGTCCGGCCTCCCCCCAGCGGTCCCCAGGCGGGCCAGAGGCGCGGTTCTCCACCCCCCCCGGCCGCAGCGGGGCCGCCTCAGAGGCCGTGAAGCAGCAGCAGCAGCGCCCCCGCTGCCGCCCGCCCCTCCCAGACGCCCTTCGCAGCCCCGGCGCCTCATGAATATGCAAATAAGCCCGAGCTTCGCGGCTGTGATTGGCTGCGGCCGTTCAAAGGCAGGGGGGCGGTTAGCGAGCCGTTCGTTCGGGGGCGGGATTTGGGGGAGCCGGAATGCGCATGGGCAGCCCCTAGCGCACGCCAGTGATGCCAGCACGTCGTCTCGTTGCCTTCCCCATTGCTACGTATGCCCAATCACAGACATTCCCGGTCGCTCGGCCCAATGGAGCGGCAATATGTTAATAAAGGGGCGGGGCGGAGGGTACGCTCCTCGATTTGCCCAATCAGAAGGTGTCGGGGGGGGAACAGGGTGGGTTCCGGCTCCGCCCCGCCGCGTGAGGTGGGGCTGGGGGGGAAGGGCGGGGCCTGCCGCAGGCCCCGCGGGCACAGCACGGCCCGGCCCGGCCCGGCCCGGCCCGGCCGCCTCCGGGGCTCACCGGGTGCCAGCGCCTCCCGGTGCCCCCGAGCCTGCTCGGGGGGCTTCGGGGAGCGGCGGCCCTCGTGAAGGCGCTCCTGGCAGTTCGCTGCCGCCGGGCCGTACCCCGGGCAGGGCCCCGCGGGGCTGCCGGGCTGGGCGCCGGTGCCGAGGAGGCGGCGCTGGGGCCCCTGTGTCGCGCTGCGGTCGGTTCCTGGAGGAGAAGTGCAGCGGCGTTAAAAGGCCGCGGGGCGCGCGGCTCGCCAAAAGCCTGCGTGTGGCCTGGCGGGGTCCGGCAGCGCCTCAGCGCTCCCCTCCTGCAGCTCGCTGCCGCCGCACGCAGCCGATCGGTAGCCAAATGTTTACTGCCCCCAGAGCGTCCTCTGTTGTTCTGACACTTGCTCTTTGCAAGCGTGCGCTCTCCCTAACGCTTAATCCTTTTAAAGGACTTGCTTGTGAGTGTTATACATATTTCTCCCATAATGACTGAAGCTAGGCAAGAAGTCAAAACTTAATACGCCTGTGAGTTCGTGCCAGCACTTTCTGGACTCGTGCCTTGAGTGCAGAACACGAAGAAGCAATACGGATGGCTCTGTTCCCAATTCAAATGAAGCATTATTCAGGCTCATATTCTAGGAATCTTTGTTTTCCACCACTCACCGGGAATATCAATGGAGCTGTTTGTCCTAGCAGTTGTTGCTGGCTACTATGAGGCTTCTGAAACTGCGAGAAATTGTTTGTCTTGGTAGTCATTTATGGCTAATTGCTCAGATTGACATCTAAAACAGGCAGTTAGTAAATAATACATCCACAGCAAACAGAAGCAATCCACCTTGATTTATTGCCAAGGTCTAACTGAAAGGTGATGATACATCTCCCTCAGAGGACAGAGTCTGAAACTGCAAATATTCATTCTCTTGAAACTGCTTCTGCTTTGTGATGTAGTGCATGGAGCTGCTAGATGGTACGGTTTTCAGGGAGCAAGAGAGAATGAGGAATGGACAGCATACTGAACAGGCTATACCGTCTCAACAGATTGGTTAATGGAAATGAAAAATAATCAAGTCTTTATGAATGTGAGCTGGATAGTGTGTTTTTTATACGTATGATGGTCACTTTTTGATTGGAAAAAAAAAAAGATCAAGATTCAGGTGGGTTTTTTGTTGTTGTTTTTATTGTTGTTTGTTGTTTTATTTTTGTTTGGTTGGTTAGTTCGTTGGTTTGGTTTTTTCCTTGTTTCTTTACTCAGAAAATTAGCTGCTTTCTCAGAAGCAGTGAGATCTGTAGAAAAGAGTTCCAGGCTAGTAACAAGAGCAGGGTGGTAAAGCTAGTGTCTTTCTGCAGAGTAAATGCTTTCTAAAGCTTGACTTTCTTGGCACAATTATTTTTTCCTGTCTGATTTAATTTCTTATTTGCATATTATTAAGTGCTAACTTAATAAACTTCTTAGAACTCCTATGAAGAAACTTCGTAGGAGTCCTGTGAAGAAAGGGTGAGAGAGCTGGGGATGTTCATCCTGGAGAAGCCTCCACAGTGATCTCATTGCAGCTTTTTCAATACTTAAAAGAAGCTTATAAAAAGATGGAGAGCAACTTTTTGATAAGGCAGACAATGATAGGACAAGGGGGAATGGTTTTAAACTAAAAGAGGGGTGATTTAGATTAGGTGTTAGGAGGGAATTCATCACGCAGAGGGTGGTGAGGCACTGGATCAGTGAAGTTGTGGATGCTCAATCCCTGGAATTGTTCAAGGCCAGGCTGGATGCCCTGGGCAACCTGATCTAGTGCGTGGCATCCCTGTCCATGGCAGGAGGATTGGAACTAGATAGTCTTTAAGATCCCTTCCCACCCAAGCTATTCTATGATTCTGTGAACTTCAAACATAACAGTAGAAACCTTTTCTGAACTAGACAAAGATTAATATTCTGTGCTGGAGGAGAGCACATAGTTCTGTTTCTGTTAAACTAGTGCTGGAAAATAAATACGGAAAAATACCCAATTGTCACTTAAAACTTTTCTAAGTGTGGAGAGTGGAGGGAAGGTTGTCCTGATTTTTCACCATTATAAGTGCCTTACAATCCTATTTTGCTGTTACAGTAAGTTGCAAAAGATTGAAAAACTAGGTCTAGAAAATCTACCTTAGAAAGCAGCTTTAATGCAATTATTTCATAACTTTTAAAGAGTCTCTCTATTCTGTTTTCCTCCTCATAGTTATGACAATTTGCAGCCCAATAGCATAGCAAGGAAACACAGACTTATATCTGCAAACTGGACTTTGGCTGTCCGTGGAGAAGCAATTTCGTCACCAAAACTGAGAAGGACAAAACCTGGGCAGGATAGAATCTGCCAGGTCTACATCTCAAGGGTAACCACTCCATTCCATGTTTCAAGACTGCTGTTCTGTCACTGAGCTACTGTTTTAATATCCAGTTTAGCCTTGCTTTGATGTGGTCAGTCAGCCATCAATAGTATTCACTGGTCATTTTCTTCAGATTCATCACTGTCAAAAGAATTCATCACTGTCAAAAGAAAAATGTCTACTTTACATGTTACTGCGTAAACTCTTGTTCAGGAATGGCTTCTAATATTTTGAGATGGAATTGCCTTGACAAGAATTCAGGCTATTCAGGATAGACAAATTGGGCAGAGAAAAGTTTATCCCTCATGAGTGAATGGGCACTTAAGCAATACTCATTTTTCATGAGTCTGGTTAAGCCCTATTGTGCAGTTCCTAGCATTCTCTCACCAAAGTGTTTTTAATTGATACTTTAAGTCATGTTCCTAATGAAGTCTAATATACAAACCTCAGGAAGCCTCAAGTTGTTTGAACTTCTAATAATTTTAGAGGAAGAACCTTAATTTACTCTGGTTTATTGTTCACATTTAGACACACTTTATTTTAAGGGCTAAATTTGCTTGACTTTGCATTGACTTTATTGTTTTTTAGGGAATGTATCAAGAAAAGAATGAAACTCCATGGAAATCTGGAAAACAGCAATAAAGGGGAGGGCAAATGGAGTCTCTGGCTTGTTGAAAGAGAAAGTAGGAAATCAGATCCTCTTGAGCAGGAGATAGGCTAGACTGACCCATAGGCTCCTTTTATGTTGTTAGTGTTTCATTCCTTCAACCATTCATGCTTGAAGTGAATTTCAAACACATAGTGAGTTGCATGAAGAATAGCTAAGGCTTTAAATCAAGTGAGAACACTTCCAATGGTGCAGACCCAAGTACTGGTCTGGTCAGCGTTAGGGACATAAGCCCCAGTAATGGACATTTACAATATCTTTCCTAGCTCTGTATTAGCTGGGCTAGACCATGCCGGAAGCATATCTGGAATAGGAAAGAGTTCAGGAGAGACATTTAACTAGGCTTTATAACCTCTGTTCCAGTGGTTAATTAGTTACCTGTGTTGTTCATGTGTTTCAAGCAATTTTAGAAGCAAATTGGTTTCATGTTCTCCTTCCCAGACTTTTATGATTGGTAAATATAAGTTTGATCTGAAGATTTACATGCTGGTGATGTCCTGTGAAACTCTGAGGATGTTTGCCTTTAATGAGGAACTTACACATTTTGCTGTTTCAGCATTCTTTGACCCTTTGCATAATAGCTTCATAAGTAAACAAGCCTATTAGCAGAAGTTAATGACAGTTCAATACATTGCAACCAGAAATACAGAGAAACCATAATGGTTTGACTCCAAAATATCATTCTCTTGAGAATGTCCAAGCACTTTATAAATGCTCATGACTTGTCTTTGTAGCATCGGAGTACCATAAATAAAATTATGCATGAAATATTTGAGCAGATTCTCTAGTAGAAATACAGCATGTGTTATATTATCCAGATCCATGCTGAATACAAGTTTTAGGCCTGTTAATACTTCTATAAATACATATCTAATTGACTTTTTGCATAATTTTGGTACTTTTTTTATGAAATATTGTGGGGGAAAAAAGGTAGTAATAAGACATTAAACTCTGGAAGGAAAAAAAAATGCCTACATGATATTTTATTTTTCTTCGTTATAAAATGAAATCATAGTTTAGTTGATGTCTGGAAAAGGTTCTGATACGTAGTTCTGGATCATTCTAACACAGAATTAGCTCTACTAATAAGTAATTTTAGAATGGGACCTGACTGAGGAAGAGGGTTATCTTCAATTGAAACTGCTGATTTCTTAGAAGTGATAGAATTGGAATGCTGATGAGATTGCAGTGTAGTGAAATTGAAGCTGTTGAGCCTCATTTATTGTGTTCTTTAGAGTAATGAGATCAGTATAGAGCTGATCATATTCAGTGCCATTAAATCTTTTGTGCTTAATTAAGATGCTTTGTATATTACCTAGTGTGACCAGGATCATGTAGAAAAGAAGAGAGGCGGCTAATACCTTTCTAACCCTGTATCTTGTTCATTCATTTATATATAATGTTTGCTTGCATCTGACAAATTATTCCATTAACAAGAACAGTGTTAATTCTGCTAAAGAAGAAGACGCTGATGGTAAGAAGTAAAAAGGAGAAAACATTTCTAAGCTACTCTCAGAAAGGGTAGTATTTACTTTTTCTGGTACATCTTCATATGCTTGATTTAGGTCTTCAAAGTATTTCTTTATGTTTCCCCAGTGCAGCATATTTTTTGCTGTTGAATTCATCAAGTGAAGAAATTCAGATGAGTTACAGAATTGGACACCAAAAGCAGGGAGGAAAACTTTGCAAAGGGGAGTAAGGACTCAAGCTTGACAGCAACACTGGATTTGTTTCAGTTTTTCTCTTAAGACTAAATGCTTACCTAGCTATGGATTTGTATAATGAGATATTGCTACTCCTTCCAAACTTTGCTTGTAATCCTAGATCATTGTGCTGCAACAGCTCTTCACATGAAGATCAACAGATCTCCACATCTTCAGTGTATTTATTATCATTGTCCGCTATGATAGGTAGTTTTACATTAGTTTACCTAGACATAATATTTTTTCCTGTTGCACACATTTCTCTTGAAATGTTACTTCTGTTTCCTTCTTTCTAAATACTGAAATCCCTTGCATTTGTCTAGTTCTGCTTAACATCTCATCCTTTGCTAACAAAATTTAAATGTTATCTGTTCATAGCAGCAAAACTCTTAACAGTACTAGGTTCTCAGCTGCAGTGCTGTGATTTTGTGAGGCTTAACAGTTGTAAGACAATCCAGGAGTATAGGTTTGTTCTTTCCATTTGCCTTAGAATTATAGTCTTAGAATATCCCAAGCTGGAAGGGACCCACAAAGATCATTGAGTCCAACTCAATGCTTCCCAAAAGTCTTTTCTGCACTAGGAAATGAGATTGCTATAACTCTGTAATAGTTCGTGCAATGGAAGTTTCAAGGCATGAATGCAGCTTTAGTGGTATAAAGAAGCTGTATACAGATTGATCTATTGCAATGTTAGGGTAGAAATACACCAGTTCAGTTGTATTTGTGTTAGCAAAGTTTCCAGTGTTTCACCATTTCTAGGAAACTGTCCACTTTTAATAACTGTGCAGAAATGTGGCTGTGATACCTACCAGATATGGCCAGATATTAGCAGATACTGTTGTTAAAACATTGAGATCAGCACATTCTATTATGAAATACAACTATCACATCTGCCTCCCTAATTACATTGGGGTCGTGTAAAATCCCTGTATTTGAAAAACAGGGGTTTTATGTTATCTTGATTCAAAAATTCAAGCCCTAATTTCTTGAGGTAAGAACCCTGATAAAATGTCTACTTGACCTAAATATGTTCATGTATTAACTGGTCTCTTTTTCAGCCTGTTGGTTGCTGTGATCGGTCTCTCTTTTAACACCAGTTTTGAATTGTTTTGGTTATCCTCTGTAGGACCTCCTGCAGTTACCAGAGAAGAATGGCTCTTGGGTGACCGGCAGAGGGGGATAGACTACACTGAATCAGTGTGAAAACGGCTTGAATTGTGCTCCAGGACACATGCATAGAACATGTCTTGCCTGCAGGAGTCCTCACAGTTGTGGACAGCTTCATTCAAGTTCTTTGCATACAGAAGTATTTCAGAGTTAGCCATTACCCAATGTGGAGTTTACCTGCTAATGGAGGGTGTAGCCTGTGGTTCTCAGAGGACAGTAAGATAATACCAGTTCATCCTCTTTTACACCTAGCAAATACTAGATTGGCATCAATTTAGGTTGGATATTGGGAAAAACTTATTTACAGAAAGGGTTGTTAGGCATTGGAATGGGCTGCCCAGGGAAGTGGTTGAGTCACCATCCCTGGAGGTCTTTAAAAGACATTTAGATGTAGAGCTTAGTGATATGGTTTAGTGGAGGACTGGTTAATGTTAGGTCAGAGGTTGGACTAGGTGATCTTGAAGGTCTCTTCCAACCTAGATGATTCTATGATTCTGTGAACTCTACATTGAGTCTCAGGCCATAATTTCAAACTGCTTGTGTCACTCTTTAGTTCCCTCTTTGCCATATATAAAACAAACAAGTAAACAAAAACAGATGGTTTCACTACTTTTTGTTGTTGTTGATTTGAGGAATCTCAAGAACATGCTGGATAAGAAGGCATCTTTTTCAGCTCAAGTGACTTGTTCAAAAGTCCTTGGTGAAACCAACAGAAAAACTACAGTTTTCCTGTTACCTCAGACCTGTAGATACAGGGACAGACAAGCATAGTACATCCCCCAACGTGGCTCCATGCAACTCTATCACCTATAAAATATCTAACTTTCTAATACAACATACCTACTGTGTTCTAGGTGAATTTAATTAATTAAATGTGAATTAAATGTGAATTTAATTTATATACCGTTTGAGACAGGCACATGAGGAAGTCAGATTAGCAAGTGAAAAACACTCAGAGAACTATATTCACAGTGTTTTGTTGTGTTGTGTTTTGTTTTTCCTGGTCCTCTAAAACATTAATCTCCTTATGAAAATGCCAAATGACTTGTGACAGCAGCATACCAGTTATTTGATGCAAAAAATGTTATGGTGTGCACTAAGTTACAAGCAGTGGAAGCCACAAATAAATTTGAAGACAAAAAAAAAAAAAAAAAGAGGAGAAGGAGAAACTATGTGGTAATATCTATCTGGCCAAGAAGCCAAGAACTATCACCTTCCGTAAGTATTCTGCAAATAATAGACACTAGCTATCCAGGAGTGAAATGCATTCATTGAAGACTAGCACATTTCAGTGGTCCTGTTCTCTTGTTAGGTTTGACTTCAGACTGTAGGAACAATGTGAGTTAGCAGGTGATTTTTCTTCCTCTGGTTCAATATTGTATCCTTAGTAGCCTATTTACATATGCTAAGGCAAACTGTCAAAAGAGCAAACAATTCCTAATTTTAATGTAAAAATTGTTTAGGAATGAAAGATTGAACACTGCTAAGGGGGAACTGCTTTGATTTGTGCATGAGATGATTAATCAGCAATATTCAGCATATGATAACTGTCTCAGAAATGATGCATTGACGTGGTAGAAGCTGTAGTTAGAAGGGAAAACCTTGACAAGGAAGGTGCTAACTTCTGATGTTGTTTTTTTTTTGACCATCATGTCACTGGAGACAGTATAGGACAAATATACTGTAGCATCTGAACTTAAGCAAACTAGGGAAGTTAAAACAGGATGGATGAAATGTATTGAATCCAGCAGTCTTCCATGCTCTTCCCTGAGAGTTTGCTGTCCTTAAATCATTGGCAACTGAATAGCTCATCAAGCAAATTATGTCTGTCTAAAATTCAGCTTTATGTATTACAGTAAATTGGAATCGGGAATGGATTGTGTTCATATGCAAGTTATTCAGTAGCTCAAAGCACAGGTTTAATAGAATCCACGGGAGAAGTGTCACAAGCCAGCAGGAATGTTTTTTTTGACTTTCAACAAATGATTTTAGTCCACTTCCAAAGCATGTATCTGTTCTGCAGTCTTACAGGGGTAAAATGGAGTAGTCATTCTCAAACTGCAATGTCTTTATGAGCACATATAGTACATAGGCAATTTAAGATGATAAGCAAGTACCACTAAAATGATAAAGAAGTATTTCTTTGCATGGAGGTTTATAGCATGGAGGAGCAACCTAATTTAGGAATCCCATCGTGTGGTGATAGCTGAGCTATCTTTTATTTCACTGACAAATGATCATGCATGTGCATGGCTGGTCCTGGCTTTACTGTTTCCTAAATCTAAGTTAGGTTGTTTAAAGCTTCAGTCTGTGGTGTAGATATGAAAAAAATAAAATCTATTTACAAGGGAAGATATGTACAAAAAGAATACATACATCTATTATTCTTCATAAGACTGTAAAGAATATAAAACCAAATACAGTAATGTGGTATATTAGGGTTTCTCTTCTCAGGCTCACAAAGAGTAAAGGATAGAGGCCAAAATGAAGAACAATTGTGATCCTGTAAGTATGGGGGTATGGAAGGGCTTATTTATATTGTTCCAGTGGGGGTTGTTCATTTTGCACTTAACTCTGTTAAGAGAGCACTCACCTACTTATAAATATGCCCTTCCTTGGCCTAGTTTTCATCTGATTAGAGGCAAAAAGACCTCATATATCTCTTCATTTGATAGGGTGATTTCTTTTTCTAGCTCAATTTCAGTAAATATACTTTCATTTACTATGTATTAACAAAAATGTTGATTATTCATATTAATACTCACTACAGATCCTCTGGTTATCCAGAAAATGGCGGTAAGGTGAGTGGATGAGTAATGGAATGGCTGCTGCTGGGGCTCAAATATAGGAAATGTAAGTAATGCTTATTAGATAACACACAGGTCTGTTGTGGTTGTGCATAGATCTGTCATTCTGTCTCACTTGTAAGTTTCAAATATTTGTGATTGGTCAAGAACAAGCAAATTGGTTTTATCATTTTTTATTTTATTTTATGCGCACTTTTCAGCAGATGAGGAAGCACTCTCCTTGTCCAAAGTACTTACAACATCTGCCCTAATAAGAAAAAGACTTAAGGCTATGGCTTCATGTTTCTTCTACTAGCAACTGAACAAATATAACCCAGTGTCTCATTCTACCTGATCTTAATCCTTGTGTCCAGAGCTTACTGCTCTGTTAATTGTATCAGTTTGGTGTTCAGTACTCATGCCACAAAATTCATCTGTGTAATGATGTTATAAAAATGCTGAAAAAATAACCTGGGCTTTTTATTTTTTTGGTTGTGATTTTTAACAATAGCACTTTGCAGATCTCCTTTAGATGTAACAGACAATGTTAAGTTGTTCACTGTTCAATTGTTTTTATTCGCAGTGGGTAGTCATTCAGGGAATGTGGGGAGCAAGCAGCTGACTGAGGAAGGAATGAGAACCTCAGCATTAGCTCTACCCTGCAGAATTCTAACATGAAACAAAATTAAAAGCTAATCAGTGTCTCATCCTCACTTTTTTAATTTTTTAACAGTAGCTAAGTTTGTAACATAGACTGGGTGGATGTTCTCCATTTTATCAAGACAGAATTTAGCCTATGCAAGTTATTTGGCTTTGTGAGACAAATGAGTCTGTGTTTCAAGGAGGACCATTCTAATGCAAGATGTCTATAAAATATTAATCTTTTAATATATTTTAATAGAAGTTTTACTAGAAATTAGGCTACCCATTCCAAAACTGGTCTACTTCCAGTAAAGAAATACAGTACAGTGTATTGGAAACTACCACATACTTTGTACATATTTAATCAGTTCACTGTGAGAAGAGAAGTGGTTGTATGAGCCTGGAAAGTGATCATGAGTTGCCTCCCTGTGTTTTTTGTAGTAGCTAGATTCTTGGTGCAATGATCCGCTGTCCTGTGCCCATGCAGTGGAAGATAGAGGGATTTTTCAGTTGAAATGAGATCTGCCTACAGAAAAGGTGGAAGGATAAATTCTGCTTTTTCCAGAAACCTTCTAAAGACTGGAAGAACGTTTAAGTGTAAAGGAGAAGGGAGAAGCACTAATTCAACATAATAACTAAAGGCATTCTGAACAACAACTGTGTAAAACAGGCTTGAGGGGCAGCGATCAAGGCTAGTATGTCTTCCTCGTATCCTTCAGTTCTGAAACCAATTATCCATGTGGAAATAAAGTAAGGCATATTAGAAACACTATCTATACAAAGTATCACCAATAGGTTGGGAGAATATGGCTATGACAGTATTGTGGGTAAGAAAACTGAGACACTGAGTTTGATGAAAGTTGGTAGAGGTGCTTATCCGTGTTGTTGGACCTCTCTCTAACTTTCTCTGTGATCCACCGAGTGAGGAACAGAACCAAGTCTCTTACCCTCTCCAATATGGAGTAGATAATAACCTGGTTTTGGTTCATGCTTCAGCTATTAACAGCACAGGCTTGGATCAGATAGCAAAGATACCCCTTAGTGGTTTTAGCTCTTACCGACTCTTAGGCAATGAGAAATCCCATAACATTCATTTCTGCAGCCTTGTTCTGACCAATTCAGAGTTGATAATGAACCTCCACGGTGTTGTAGGATGCATTCAGTCCCTAAGTCAGCTCTTGCCTTTTAATTCTGGAAGAATGAGTTCCACACAGTTATTTTTCTAAGTCATCTGTTTCAAATATAAGAGGTTCTGTCTACAAAAGTCTGTTTACAAGCTGTATGGTTCTTCATTGTCTTGTGCCACTGTGAAAAAAGCAAAGGGATACAGAACTACTTCTTTCCCTTTTGCTTCAACAGTGGTATCAGTTAGGTGTTATAACAGCCAGATTTGTAAATGTAGTCAGGAAACAGCAAATCAAAGCAGTTACTATCAGAAGAACTGGATTTTTGAAAGACCTTCAGTGTGCCATGCAGGACATGGACCACTGAGTTAGGACAGGATGGCATATCCTTGAGAGCAGGTGCATTGGCAATGTACTTGTTATACAAGAGTTTAAATGGGAAATGGTCATTTCTACATAACTGCTAAATGCTTAAAAATCTGTCCAAGCTGTTGCAAAAGCTTAATCCTTTGAAAGCCCCTTAGAAATAGTCCTCCAGATTGTGAATATTTCTGAAAAGTCAGATTGCTTCAGTTAAATAAAAATGTCCAAATTAGAATTATAATCCTTTAAATATCTGATCAAAAGAGACTATAGCAACTGCACCTTTTCACTTGGCAGAAAACCAGCCAAGCTCATATTACAAAAATAAGCCACTGTCCACTTGATCTGGCTGCAAAGCACATTTTCAATAAGTTTATGCTCTAGCAAGCTGTATCAGTTTCATCTCAGTAGATCTGATGGTTATTGAACAGTGTTCAATGTTCTGGAGGGTGCCAGGCACATAATTGTTTTTACAACACTGTAAAATGAATCAGACTGAAATTAGTGTCACTCAGCAGAATCACTTTCATTCCCTTTAAATTACTTAATCTGAGGGTTAATCAAAAAGAAAATGAAGTTTTGACACTGCCCTTCAGCTAAGGGCAAGTACAGGTTCAGTTGCCTTTGGCTGTGAAGTAGTATTTTACCATATCTGCACTTGTACATGAGCAACTTTGCTGCTACTCATTCACAGGGGACAAGGAGGAGGGGTGCTGTCTTTTGAGTGCTTCCCACTTAAACATAAAATCTGCAGAAAAAGGAGGCTGATATCATTTTTTATTTTAATTCCTGTGAAATGGGAGATAGCAAAGAGGAGTTGCAGGAAAGGTAGGGAAAAGGGTACTGCTGAAGGAATATTCTCACAAGAATAAGCAGGCAGCTTCATTGATTATAAAGCACAGAGAGGTTCTCACCCCTCCTTTGGTGCCATTTGTTCCCAGGAACTAAGATGTAAATGAGTTGTATAGCTAGGATATCCTATTGTGTAAAAATATCAAATAGCATCTCCTTGATTTCTCTGGTATTTATTGACTTCTTGCTGAGATAAACCAAGCTTCTGTTGCTCTGCCCACTTTCAGTTGTACATTTTGGAAACAATTCCAGTAAATTTCTCTTTCTTGAAGGCTTTAATGTCTCACTGTATGTAGCTATTGCTTTGTTATGATCACTCACTGTAACAGGTTTATTATTTTTCACTCTGTCACATTTTGTATGCATGCAGTTTTCAGTTTATCAGTATGCTTTTAGAACATCGTCTGGCTGATGAGTTAAATCAATAACATATGGGCAAAGTAAAATGATCATAAGCTGTAATTATTATATACAGCAAATCTGTCAACTAAAGGCTTCTGAGAAATGAGGTAGGCTAGAGGATAGCTGTAGTTTCAATACTGTATAATCCCTTTACTATAATACAATCATGCAAAATGAGATTAAAGTGATTATCTGCATGTGAAAATTGCATCAGTTTCTATTCATATTGCTTTTCAGCTAGTGTGGATAATATTTGTCCTCTGGTGGCCTCAATTCAAAAGCTAGTGGCATAACAAGCCTCAGCATCCATTTTTCCTGCTTCCCGGAAAGAACTGGTGCATTAAAGGTATTTTGGTCCTTTCAGGTTGAGTTCAGACATCTCCTTAGACAGCTGGTCTGCCAAGGCTAAGCTGCTGCAGGTCAGTCTTCCTCCATCCTGCTAGGAGCTAATCAGTTAATACAATTTTCATACAATCCTTTCAACATGGGTGACCCTGCCTGGTGCCAGATACCAAACTGTAAGTTGCTGCAGTCCAGCACAAGCAGTATGGACAACCTACTGGAGGTTTAGGGTGGGATATGATCACCTAACAAAAGGAAGTATGTGTACCACCGGAAAACAAACCCACACCAGCTTTAGAACAAGTATAATTAGGAATAAGAGCAGAATAAGAGAGGCTTAACACAGGCCAGGAGCCAAAACATTTGCTCAGCATTTTTCAGGGGCATGTAATTCCGGCTAGTAGCCTGTATAAGAAGGTGCTGGTCTCCGCTTGTGTGCATGAATGAGCTGTGCTGTTCCCAAGGCACATCTCCTGTGTTGGGAACATATGATTCAGGTTTAATTAGTTCCAGCGCATACGGGACGGCTTGTTTCATTACAACATATAACTGAAGATTTATATTCTAGCAGAGACAGGGAGGGATGTAGCTTGTGGAGTGCTCTGACTCTTTTCTGATGAAACCATTCTAGATTTCCTTCCCTGCAGCATAGCCAGAAAAGGCATTGTGTCAGCCATGGTCTAAAATACTTGGGATATTATACCTGAGAAGTGTAGGAGCCAAGGTGAGGTAATACAGATGAAAACCCTTTATCTGGATACCAATATTATGATATGAGGAAGAAGTATTTTATATATTTTAAGTATACTTATATAATTTTAAGTAAATTATATTTTTTTATATTTCAGTATTTTATATTTTTTCTACTTGTAGTTAAATATGTGAAGTCAAGAGAAGAGGTTATTACAGTAAGCCAGTCATGAGGAAACAGTATTTACTTCTTAATCTATTTTCTTATATAACAATCTGTAGTGTTTCTGACAAGTTTAATAGTGAATGTAAACTGTTAAGCCACTGGTGGCAATATCACACCATTTTTAACAGTTGGGGCCTGGATACAGATATTTATTATTGCATTAAGTCATATGGGTGGTAACATTGGTAACAACCACTGAGTACCAAAAAGCAGCATTTATTGGTCCTGACATTCATAAAATGATCCAGCTCTGCCTGATGTTTTGTAGTACGTGACTAGTCAGCAGGAGAAGTTGTACATAATGACAGTGGGAAGGCAACATTAATTGCAAGCCAGCTGTCAGAAGAGTACTCTGATGTGGTGTACACACTACACAAGGAGAAAACTCAGATCTGCCTCTCCATCTGGCCAATATAAAATGATTTAGTCTCAGGTATTGAAAAGTCTATGCTATCTTGGAAATGGGAAGAAAATGACTAGCCAGGTACGGTCTCCTACTGCGTGTTCTCAACTGTATGTTCATTGTCTACTTCTTCTGCTGTAAAGAAACTATTCTGGGCAACGCTGGAAGGAGATTTGACAAAGGGAATGAATTAAATGTTTTTTTTAAAGAACTTTTTATTGTGGCAGTGAATAACTCTGGCTTTGTGAATCTTTTTTTTTTTTTTTTCTTTTTTTTTTTTCCCCTATGCTATGCTTCATAAATCAGAGTTACTCCCTGATTGCATTTATCAGCAGCAAGGACTGGACTAACATGAGAAGGAAGAACATAGCTGGAGACCACCAAAATGGTCCAAGACATGTTCCCCAGGAAGGCTGTGGGATATCACCGAAGGGAGGTGGATGGCAGCTTGGGTGTATATGACTGCATGTCCAGAGCTGGGCATATTAAAACTACAACTTCTTTGAAAATCTGTGCTCTGGGTTTTTCAATGTCCAGACTTATAAGAATATCATGCAAGCTAAAAAAACAGATTTCTGAAAATGAGGAATTTTTGAGCAATAATCACACTGTGTAGACAACTCCAGACAGCACATAAGCATCTAGCACAAAGACACTGAGAAATGCTTCTAGGTAAGAGAAATGTACTGGTCAGTAGAAACAAGGAAAAGTAACTGGTTCAGACAGATATAAATGGTAGAAGAAATGTCCAGTTTGTGTATAACTTTTTTAATACTGCGCATGCATATATTTTAACTTGTTTATTGTGCTTTAACCTGCTTCAGTTTTTACATCTTGATTGTTTGATAATTAGGAAATAAGATTGATTTTCCTTGCTGAAGGACAAGAAGCTGTAGAGACTACCTCAAAATAAAATGTGAAAGGATATAAATCGTGTTGGGAAAGGTTGCTGAAAAATGCGTTATTCCATTTCCATTAAGGTTTCCTGAGGACATGAATGATTCAATGGGGAAAGTTTTGAGTTCTTCCTACCAGGCCAAAGGGTATCTCCACTTTCTTCACCTCCTGGAATCTCAAGGACCCAGACCTCCATAGTTTTCTCCATGATAAAATTACTGGGAAGAAGAAAAAGGGAAAAAAAAAATGAAACCAAAATAAAACACAAGTTAGATGTGGAGGTGCTCCCATCTGAGTAGTTCACAAGCCATCCTCTCCTTAAGTGAATGGCTACATTGGCACTTTGTGGGAACTTCCCGAACCCTGGAGTCCCCGGGGAGAGCAGGGGAAGGGGCTGCCCGGGGAAAGACCGGAGCTCTCCTGGGCTCCCTCCCAAGTTGGAGGCGAGGGCTGGGTTTGGGCACCCTGCCCTGCTCCTCGCCAGGACTGTGATGTCGTCCTGGAGACGGCCAGATTCCAAATCCACCCCAAAATCACCAAAATCCTCCTTTTTCCCCTGGCACCCAGGTCCTGCTCGATCGGTGATCTCTTTGTGGTAGAAAGCCACGACTTGACTTTTCTGGGTGGAAAACGGCTGTTACCTGCCGGTGACAAATCTGTTTCTTTGGCTTCCTCGGGCAACGAGAAAATAGCGAGAAGGCAATTTCCCTGTCCGATGGTAGCTCTCTCCGGCTCCGTTCAGAATAAAGGAGCATCTTCAATTTCTGCTTATTTTTAATAATCCAAATAATTAACACAAAACAAATCATTTACCTTCGCAGAAGGGAACTCGATCCCTTTAACAGCCCACGAGAGAGGAGTTAGTTATTAGCGGCAGTTAAATGTGTGCTGCCTTCCCTGCCTCTGAGGATACCTTCCCCCTTCGAGATAGGATTTAGGGGTGGGGAGGTACCCCCTTCGAAGTCCAGCGGGGGCTGCCAGGTGCTCAGGGGAGCCTCAAGGTTGGTGGCTCCAAAATGAGAGAAGAAAAAACATTTTTCCCCAGACAATTGAGAAAAAATAAAAATAAAAAGGTAGCGCTCAAATATTGAAAAGATAGAGGAAGGAAAGGAAAGCCTTCTCTCCCGTTCAGGGGGAATTAGTGTAATTCGGGCAACACAGGAAGTAAGTGGGGAAAAAAAAAAAAAAAAAAAAAAAAAAGTAAAAACATTTCTTAACCGATTTTAGAATGATTTCGCTGCTTTGCAGTGATATCTCGGTACTTCATTATTTTTTGTTTTGATTTGATTTGATTTTGTTTTGTTTTGTTCGTTTTGGGTGTTGTTGTTGTTTTGTTTTGTTGGGTTTTTTTTGTTGCTGCTGGTGGTGGTTTTCTTTCCGGTTTGGCAAGCAGGAATAAACTAAGGGAAGAGACAGAAAGAAACCTTTTCTATCCGCTCTGTTAACTGATAGAGAAGATACTTATTTGTGAATCTAGTAATTTGCTTTCTTTCCGAAGTCGGCAAAGGCACCTCGCCGCAGCCTCGCACCCGGCCACACACAGCACTTTGGGTCCACGCAGTGCTGTGCTGCCCTCGCGGCAGCTTTGCACACACTTCGGGTGTACACATCTGAGTTACAGGTATTAAATAAATGTTAGCAATTATAATTGTTAGCAATTATAATAATAATACATAAAATGCATTAATATTTTAGTATTTATCAATACTACCATTATTGTATCAATATTAACACTTCATACTAATTTAATACTTGATGACAATGTTTAAGTTGCACAAACGTCTCAGGAAAGCTCGTTAGGGGATATTGGGTCTTTAACTGGAGAGTCTTAATTGTTGTATCTCCATTGGTCAGAGAGGAATGCAGTGGTTTCTACCCTCGTGGGACGCTCAGTGCTCTGTGTCCCAACCAAGGGGATAAAGCAGCAAGTTCAGGAGGAGGAATCCGGGTGGGGAACGGGCTCACGGGGTCTCCGGGACGGCGTGAGACAGTCCAGTGTCCTATCATTCAGTCAACTCTTGGGCTGGAAAAATAAAATCTGTGGAGAGTTGGCCGTGGCAACACTTGTTCCGGCCAGTTTGCCACAGAACTCGCATAGATGTGATTCTGCAGGGAAACAGCGAAAGAAAAATGCAAGGAATTTCCTTGCTTTTTGGAAAAACGAGTTAAAAAGTCTCCGGCATTGATGCTTATGTTGACGTGAGGTCTGACAGTGTAACGTCCTTACTGTTCTGCCACCGTCCTTATTTATCAGAAGGACGTTAAGAGCAGTGATTATTAAAACCTTTAGCCTGCTCTGCGACAATGGAGATGTGTGTTCCTGTACCACCACTGATTAATTCAGTGACCGGATTTCTTTAGCTGAGTAAGATGCGTAGATAGGAAGAGTCAACTAATTTTATTATTTATTTATTTTTAATTAACTGCCACTGCGGTAAACTTTCCAGAGTGATGTCTTCAATCCTAAAGCAACTACCACCTTAATCGACAGGAACTGCTTCCTCCACCGTTCTGACCTGAGCTTCTGATCCAGCTTCCCTCGTTGTGCGCTGAAACCTGTGGGGCTTTGAACTGAGTTCAGACGGCCAGAGTTGCCTGAGAAATCTCCGCTGGTGCCAACAGCTAGCAGGACTAGGGACAGGAGCTCCCGTCATCTCTCCCAAGATAAAAAAGACGGGAAGAAAAGCGATTTCAAACATCGGTATCAGGTAATGAGATCTCCTTGCGTTTTACCCTTTGGAAAAGGATAGAATTGCGTTTCTGCAAAGCGTAATATAAAGTATCCGACCCTATACGGCTCGTAAACCAATAATCCCTCCATTGTATTCAAGCATGGAACTTAATGTAGCCTGGCACTAGTTGTAAAGAAACAAATCACTAACCCATCGGCTGATACTTGGCGTTGTATTTTCCACCATTCTGGCAAGTATCATTTGGGTGCTTAATTGACTCATAGCAGCGCATTGATTCTCCAAACTGATTGGACATCAGCTGAATAGTCCTAGCAGCCGGGACGTGTCACAGCGTTTAAGCGGCAGCATCTGAAGCCTTGTCCGAGTGAACTTGTCGCTGAAAATGCCAGGAGCTGGATTTGGATTTCGGCTTTCATTTAGGGTTAAAGCTGTTTAGGTCCCGGACCCTCAGCGCCCCCGGAGCCTGGCTGCAGCCCGGGGCAGGAGGTGGCTTTGGTCCTTCCCCCGCTGCCTCCTCCCGCCTGCTCCCCGCTGAAGGCAGCGGCCGGGCTGGGCCGCCCGGCTGATAAGGACGGGGGCGGAGCGGGAGGTTTCAAAGGTCTCCCTTTGAAACCTCCCCGCTCCCTCCGGCACCCGGGCATCCCGCGGGCAGAGCCGGGGCCCGCGGAGAGGAGAGAGACGCGAGGGACGAGCGGGCGAAGCGGTGGGAGGAGGAGCCCGGGGTGAAGCGCGGCCGCCGCCGGGGTTGATCGGGCGGGGAGGCTTCGCTGCCCGCCCCGTCCGGTTTAACCGCGGGGCTCTCCTCCTCCCCCAGCAAGGGGGGCGAGAGAGGCGAGGGAAATCAGAGCAGCATCGGGGAAGGGGAGCTCTGCAGACCCAGCCCGGCCTCAAAGTGTATGCAGCGATTCGCGTCTCACGTTGTAGTCTTGGTCCTTCCCTATCGCTATTCCCACTTCACACCTGATCTCAAACTAAACTCAAGAGCTGAGGTGGAGACAGGGAAGGAGCCCTGCTCTCAATCCTTAATCTGCTGAATAAGTAAAAATACACTGAAACCCACTGGCACTGGGGATGTTGCTCCGTGTTGCCCGCAAGGCTGCAGCCCAGGATGCAGTGGAGCCAGTCCAGTCATGATGACTGGGGTCTTTCCATGCTACAGTCATCTGTTCTCATTGGGAATCACCTTATGCCACAATGCATGTGTCTGAATCTCCAACCTAGACTTCGCAGGGTGGGTATGGAAGGTAGGAGAGACCTCCTCAGATCTGGCCTGGCAGTGGCAATGGCAGCAGTGAAGGCAGTGCAAGAACCTGCTTCCCTGTGACTGCAGTATTATCTACTAATGAAAGTAGATATATACTAAGACAAATGTCTCCCAAAAAACTTGTTGTGGTTTTTGCTCTAGCCAGGGGACACTGAGTTCACCCCTGTGCTTATAGGTAACTCTCCTTAGGCACTATCGATCCACCGCCTAACTCAGGAAGGCAGAGTAAGCCTGAGTCAATCACCTGGCCACTTTTTGGATATATACAAATCTCTCCTAGCAGTGCAGGTAAAAAGCATACACAGTTCAGCCAAAAAAAAAAAAAAAAAAAAAAAAAAATAAATATATATATATATTGTCCCAGATTTCCACTGACTATGAAGTGCCACAACCTGTACACTGGTTCATATCCCCGATATTTTTTCTGCTCTGAAGCCCGTAGCCCCAAAGGCCTGGATAGTTTTGCCATAAATAGCAGGAAGCGTAATTCCCATTGCTATGGGCACTACAGGGTCTGAGGACCTCAGTCACCATCCTGCTTCCATCACCACCTCTGTGTCCAGCCTGAGGCTGAAGCAGACATCACCCATCTTGCTTGATTTATGGTCCATCCTACTGAACTCAGTAAGACTTTCCTGAATATAGGACATGAATCATACCTGGCACATGAGTTAGAGCCTGGCCATTGGTGGAGATCACCATGTTGGTGGCTTGGTCCAAAAAACAAAGGTCCCATGTTTAGCTTTCTGCCCTAGGAAGAAATCTCTGAATTATCAGAGAAGCTAGAATTGAAAGTGATCAATTGCAGTGGAGCCTGGCTAGAGAGGAGACACGGTCCCACCTGGGAATCAGAGGCATAAAGAGCTTCAACAGCTGCAGTAAATTTGGGCAGATCTCTGCAGTCAGAGCTCTACTGCAGCCCCACAGCCCTCCTCAGCAACAAACTTGCCTATAGGGAAGGGGATTACTCTGGTTCCCGCCTCCAGGCTGCCCTGGTAGCAGCATGCCTGGTGTGGGAGAGCTGCTCCTGAAGTGTCTGGATAACCACCTAGGTTCACCTTCCTCAGAGGGATCCCAGTCTTGGGCACATTTTTTAGAACAAGTCTCAAACTACTCCTGATTCCACCCAAAATTTGCCTTATTGTGAGCCCTTCCATACATGTCATCAAGCTGTGCCCCTTTGCAGGCTGCCTGCAGAACCCACACCCTGCTGCAGGCTCCCATCAGCAGTAGAGAGCAGCAGGGAAGTGCAAAGGAATATGACAGTTCCCAATGAATTGAACATCAGAAGCCGGGCTTAAACACCATGCACAAAATAATTCCCCTTTTATCCCACAGCTGAAATAAATTGCTTTAGCTGAGCAGAGACTTGAGGAACACCAAGTTAGTCCCTGGGGCGAGGCCCCACATGAGCAGGGCTGTGGTGCGTGCAGTGGTGGGTGCACATTGCTGGGCTCGGTGCCAAGCAGGGACACATGCTCGGGCTAAAGAGTTGCTCCATCTGGGTGGGACACTCAACAGGATGCACAGCCACAGTGCATGCTGCACGTACATGTACATGTACACACACATAGGGGTATGTGAAGGGGTTTGCAGAGATGCACATTTTGCCATATTTAAAGGAAGTGCACTTGAAGAGCTGGATTGTACACAGAGCTGACACAAGCAGGGACACGCGGGAATGTTTATGAGGCTGTTTCCAGGTCGAGGATGTGCAGACATCTCTATTTGCAGCAGCAGATGCACATTCATATTTTGTATCTCTGCTCCAGGGCAGGAGCATTTGCCTCATAAGCTGCGCCCAGGACACATCCCCTCCACTTTCCTCGGGCTTCTGCCCTGCAGGAAAAGTCATCGTGGACTCCATCTATGCTTCTTCCTCTCATAGTGGGAGGAGGAGTTCAGAGTTGGCCCCCTCTGAGGTTTCAGCCTCCCTGCCTGAGGAGCTTGGTGTGGGAGAGGCCAGGGCTGCAGGACAGGATGCAGGAGATGGGCAGGGGGAAGTTGGAAGGGGGGTATTTTCTGAGGGAACATCAGGGTTTGGGGCACTGACAGCTGCTGTTTTCAGGGAACCACACAGGATTTCGTTTTCACATTTTGGCAAAAGGGAGGTATAGACCCAAACTGGAGATTTCAGGTTTGACAGTCCAAGAGCAAGACACAAGTGGTGCACAGCAGCACTCAGCCTTCCAGGCTTCTCAAAGGGAAAATAAAAGGCATGGAAGAAGCCTCCAGTCAAGGCTGGGGAGGGGAGAAAAGACCTGGAGAGTTCAGGGATGGAGAGAACCGGATTAAACAAAACGCCACGAGTTTGAAGTCACCTCATATTTCACCCCAAAAAGGGGGTGTGTGCAAAAATGTGCTGCAGTGATTGTGGTGCCGGGGGCTTGGCCAGGGCTTCAGCGTGGAGTGGCAGCAATATACAGGGATAAAAGAAGCAAAGAGGAGTCAGGCCATGCTCTCTGTTCCCATGCCAGCTGATTTGTTCAAAGGATCCAAGAGAAATGTGCTATAAAGTGCAGATTCTGGCCCTCCAGTCACCAGGGAGAGAAATATTCGCACCTACCACCCCTGGGCTTCCGGGGATGCCTGTGGGGTGGGAAAGGAGGGGCCGGCAGTGAAGGGAGGAAAAAAAAAAAAAAAAAAAAAAAAAAAAAAAAAAAAAAGATAAAAATGTTTGCTTTTATTTATTTTTTCTTCCCAGAAATATTGCCAAAATCAAAAACCAAAGAGCTGGGCTCCCTTCCAGACCCAGAATTCAATTTTCCATCAATTGATTATTTCCAAACGTTAAGTCTTTAAGTAGTTCCAATTTTTCCCTTTCAAACTGCTTGGGGGTTTGGGTTGGTTTTGATTTTTTTCCCTCGTATTTTGTAACAACGACTTCAAATTCAATTGCTTAAAAAATTTACAGACAGTTAAGAGTTATTTCAAAGCTTTTTCAGATTCCAGATGACATAAATATTAAATGGATCCTATCGAGAAAAAAATAGCAGAATAGTTGCAAACTAATAAACGTTTTTAATAAATTTAAGCACGATTGTCGAGAGCAGAGAGGAACTGGTAAAATAAATCACTCTTTTCTTTTAAAATAATAACGTTCCTCTTGCTTTATTGTGACATAAAATATTACACTGAATTTTCTGCGTAAAATCGTCGAAGAACGGAAATGTTAGTATCAGTTTGGAAGCCGCACTCAACTATTTCCACGGCAAAGTGGGCTCAAAATTTTCGCAACATGTTATAAAGAAGAATAGCTGGCGGGAATCGAGATCTCAGAAGCACGCGGTATGACATAAAATCGAAATTCGGTAATGCCGCTAAATAAATTAGCCCAAATGCAAATTCTCGGGGAGCCAGGTGGAAAGTCAAAGTCCGACGCTGCTCCTGCGGCCGCCACACCCGCGGAAGGCAGAGGCGAGGCTGCTTCTGCTGGAGCAGCGCGGCAGGGTCCGCAGCTGCCAACTGCCACACACCGGCCTGCTCGAGGGTTTCTGTGAAACGGAGTGAAATCACATTTCCGAAAACCAGCGTTTCCTTTCCCTCTGTTAATGAGTGTGTCTGTGCGCGTTGGGCTGCCTGGGTGCTTCTGCTGGTGGATCCTACTCCTTTCTTTCCGCGCTTTGAATAATCAATAAATAAAAAGAAATAAAATGACGCAAACTAGCAGGAAAAGCTGCAGCCAGTCGCTTTGTCCGCGGATCCCCTTCAGTCCGGGCCACCTCGGAGGTTCCTCCTGCAAAGCCGCCGCGGGTCCGTTCCTCGCAGCCGCCGGGACCCACAAAGCAGCCCCGACGGCGGCCGCAGCTCCCGCCGCAGAGAAGCCCCCGAAGTAAACAGGCCCTTAACTTTCAACTTGGCCTTGACCTCCGGATTAAACCCGACCTTTCTGTGAAGAAGCACCGCGAGACGCGGGGGAGCTGCGGCCCCGTCGACAAATACTTAGCCGATCGTCGCGGCCGCCTTGTCCCAGCGCCCGAGTTGTGAGCGCTGTTTCAAAGCAAACGGGGAGAGGGCAGGGGCAGAGCATAAAAAGAGCGTCAAAGAAGGAGTACAGTCGTTAAACTACAGAAAGGGAAGAAAGGAGCTTTGAAATCGGAAAGGTGAAGGCTAAAAAGATAGGAGTTTTTTTTTTTATTATTATTTTCTTTCCTCTGTTTGTTGGTGGTGGTGGTGGTGGTTGTTTGTTTGTTTGTTTGTTTTTCTTCTGGAAAAGAAAATCATCGGATTCAGCAAGACTCCGAGATTTTTAACAGAGAGCAAGAAGAGCCGAGCGAGGAGCCGAGGCTGGGGGTGCAGCTTTGCGCTGTGGTTCAGCTGTTTTCCTGCGAAACGCGGCGGGCAAGGACGCGGTGCAGGAGCGGATCTCGAAGAAACAGACCGGGACAACCCCTCTCGCAGATCTCCAGAGCTGAAAGGAGAGGTATGGGAGGAGGGAGGCAGCCTGCCGCAGCGAACGGGGCTTTTCCGCGTCGGGTTGGAAGTGATCGAGCCAGTCCTACCCCTCGTTTCGGCGAGAGCTGCCCCCGGGGCCGCAGCCCGGCCCCGGCAGACTGAGGGCCCCTCACCCAGCGCCCCCAGACACATACACAGGTAGGAAGCCACAAGCCAGGGGCTTGTCAAGCCGGTGTTTTTCCATCGTGTCCATTTGGGCACCACCAAGTAGCTCCGGAACAGACACGGCGCAAGATTTACTTCCCACAAGCCTGGGGAGGTCCCTCCAGGAAAGCATTTCGGGCCCAGTAACGCTCCTATATGCCTGGCCCAGCATCACAATCCCTATTTCCTGACTTTTTTACTGTCTCTGTGTGTGTAAGGCTGATGCAGCTCCTCCGGGAAGGATCATGATTTGGTGGCCTAAAGACATGGCAGAAGGAGCAGATTTTCTATTATTTGTTAATAAGCAAGGAGAAAATCTCGATTTCTTGAGTTGATCTCTTTGCAAGAAGGAAATAATCCAGAAACACTGCATGAACTCAACTGTTATTTGAGTAACTGTGGAGAAAAACAGAAACAGGAGGGAGAAATGAGGCTGTGTGTGTTTGTACTGTGTGTACAGGTGATGAAAAATGCATGTACCAAAAGATTTATTAATAGGCACTTATGCACAGGCCTCATCATATTTACTCCAAACTTTTCCATGCTGATGTAATCCCTCACACTACATCCATCTGTCTTTACCCCTTCTTCCTGTCTCTCCACCTGTCTGTTACTCTGGGGCCCAAAGGGGTCTCTATATTATTTTTCCACCCTCTTTCCAAAACTCTTTCCCTTTGAGCTACTTAGCTGGGATCCACACTGGCCTGCAGACTAGGTCCAGTTCCATGCCAGCACTGTGCAAAGAGGCAATAGCTGTGTGTAAAGAGTTTTGTTTTGTTTTGTTTTGATTTCACTCTTTGCAGTTATTTTTATTTCTTCTTCTTGTTTTTTCTGTCTGCATGGGAAAGATTGGGGTGCATATGCGTGACAATGGGACACAATCCCTGAGCATGAGTGGAGAGCAAGGCAGGGGCAGAAGGGAAGCCTTGTTCCACGGCAGTGCTGGTTCTCCACAGCCTCACGAAGAGCAAAGCTGAGGGCCCAAAGGGGTCCTCAGGTATCTCCAAGTCAGGCTGGAGTTTTTGCAAGGGCAGAAACTCTCGGACCTGAGTGGGAAGAAGGGGACACCTCGCTGATAGATGGCTTTAATCTAAGCCTGTATTTTTTCACCAGGATTGCTCCCCCTCACTGGTTTGATCCTCCCACTCACCCCCCCTTAATTCCTCCTTCTACTTTTTTTTCGGGGAGGGGGGGGGGCATGATGCAAGAGGCACCTCCTGTGTACCCACCTGTCACGTGTTTGGGGGGTTCCTCCCGCCTTCTTCTATTGCAATAAAAGTATTTTCGCTATTTCTGCAGCCAGGGTTTATTAGGACTGGAGGGATTGGGGGGGGAGGTGTTTTGGTTTTTTTCCTTCCTTCTCCGTCCTTTTCCCCCCGAGCAGCAGCCAATGAGGCAGGCCCTGGCCATTGCGTCAGGACAGCCCGGCGGGGAAGGGCAGCTCTCGGCAGCTCACAGCCTTTTAAAAAGATCCGGGGACCCCCCTCGGACAGCGCCCGGGTGCTGTCGAGCAGCTTCTCCCCATGCCCCGGCCCCCGCGCCGCCCCGCATGCAGCCTCCGGAGCCCCGCGCCCCCTCGGGCCTCGAGGGGCTCCTGGCAGCCGGGGGCTTCGCAGGCGGCCAAGGCAGGGGCCTGCCCCCCGCCCCGGCTCTCGGCGGCCCTTCGCCTCCCCCCGGGATGAACCCCAGCTACCCGGCGGAGGAGCCGGCCAAGCCGTGCCTGGCCGCCCCGCCGGGCCCCACAGCCCCGCCGGGCCCCGCCGCCTCCGCCCCGTTGCCCTACGGATACTTCGGCAGCGGCTACTACTCCTGCCGCGTCGCCCGCAGCGCCCTCAAAACTGGCCCGGCCCAGGGCCCCTTCCCCCCCGAGAAGTACCTGGACCCCCCCGCGGGCAGCGAGGACTTCCAGAGCCGCCCCGCGGAGTTCGCCTTCTACCCCAGCTACGGGGCCCCCTACCAGCCTGTCGCCGGGTACCTGGACGTGTCGGTGGTGCCGGGGCTGGGCGGCCCCGGGGAGGCACGGCATGAGACGCTGCTGCCCGTGGACGGTTACCACCAGCCTTGGGCTCTGGGCGGCAGCTGGAGCGGCCAGATGTGCTGCCCCAAAGAGCAGGGCCAGGCCGGGTACCTCCTGAAATCCGCCTTTGCAGGTAAAGTCCCTGGGCTGGAGCTGCGGAAGGGCTGGGAGCGGGGAGGTGTGGGGTGCTCGCCGTGCGTGCGGGTAGCTGGGATCACAGCTTCAAATAACCTCCTGGGGAGCTGCTGCTGCAGCTCCAGTAAAGCTTGTTCGTGAGCGATTCCACTCTAGTCGGTAGGCAGGCTTCAAAACCAGCAATTTAGATTAACACTGCTCTTTGCAACTCATCGCCCTCTCAGAACAGAGGCAATCGGTGATACAGTCCGGGTTCAGGAACGATCCGGGTAGCTGGGGGCCAGCCACAGTCCGCAAGCAACGGAACGGAGCTGGTTTAAAGGCTGGGTGTACGCGGTTCTGAGAATAGGAGGGCCATGCCCATGTCCCCCATCCGCTGCCCATGCCACGGCGGTGGGAGTGAACTTGCCCCGGTCCTGCTCGGCCGTTCACCGGCCCCGCGTTACGCGCTGAACCCGCGGAGCAAGTACGCGTTGAATCAGTGCACGTCACATCAGCTCTCTCACGTCGGTTGCTGTTACATGAAGTCGTGTCCCCTTCCCCCTCCCCCCAAAAAATAGTCAGATATGAATACATTTAGCGAAGAAAAAAGCTGACTTCCATTAGGAAATAAATTGTCAGGAGACAGGGAGGCTCGAGGGAAGAAATGGGGAGGCAGGGAAAAGGTGCAGCTGCTGTGAGGAAAAGCCGGTGGGAGAGGGGTGCCGGGGGCGAAGGGGTGGGGATGCCCGCCCACCCAACCCCCGGTCCTGGCATCGCTCAGACCCGTCTCTCCCTGCGCCCAGACGCCACTACGCAGCTGCCCTCCGACGGCTGCTCCTTCCGCCGGGGACGCAAGAAGAGGGTCCCGTACAGCAAGGGGCAGCTGAAGGAGCTGGAGAAGGAGTACGCCAGCAGCAAATTCATCACCCGTGACAAAAGGAGGAAGATCGCCGCCGCCACCAACCTCACGGAGAGACAGATTACCATCTGGTTCCAGAACAGGCGGGTGAAAGAGAAGAAAGTCGTTGCCAAAATCAAAAGCAGCAGCACTCCGTGAGGACACGGCCACCCCGCACCGCAGCCCCGAAGAGTCCCCGTCTGCAAGGGGACTCCGGCTCCTTCAGCGGCGAGAGCGAGCGGCGCCCGGGGCGGGCCGCACCATCCCAGACGCCCGGCGCAGCTCGGGGCGTTGGGCACCGCTCGGCTCGACTCCCGAGGAGTTAAACCCAGCCTCCAATGAGGGCAACTTAAGAAGATACAACGTTCTTGCCCGGTCTGCATGCAGAGGGCCCACTCGCCTTACAACGTCGCTATAGATATCGTGCTCTCCATGTCCCACCGCTTTTGTTTGAACTGCATCGTCAGGGCGTTCAAAAAAAAAAAAAAATAAATAAAAAATTAATTGCTTTAATTAACCCCAAACACGCAACTCCTGTCTTGCCTCCGTGCAGGAGCGGGCTGTCCGGGGGCGAAGGGGTGGGGAATTTCACAAGGAATTTGGTCTTTAGAGAAGAAAAGCTGTACTCAGAGCATAAAAATAAAATTTCCTTAACTACACGCAGAAGTATCAAAATGTGTGTGTATACTCCAGGTGTGTTACATAGAAACACACGTGATTTTTTTTTCATTGGTATAAACGTGCGGTTTTGCGTGAATTCACAGTACGTGTACAACATGTACACATACATACATTTATGAAGGCACGTAATACGTTTTGTGCTGTTATATATAAAATATACATATAGGTATGCACATATTTAGGATTATGCTTTATTTTACCTTTTATCGTATATGATATTGGTGTTCGTGTGTTTATATATACCCAGATACCCAAACGTATGCACGTATATACATGCAATATAGTAACCAGCTATGTGGATATATATATATATATATATATATATATATATATATATATATATATATATATAAATATACACACGTGTTTGTATACGCACATATATACATACAGTTACATGTATGTTCGTGAATATATTTTGATACAGGTAAATGCAATTCGTATAATTTCATACATGATTTCGTTTGTGCATATATACATATATTTGTATCCACATTTTCCTTCTCTTAATAATGCAGAATTATAGCGATACGTTTCATAGCATGTCTGAGATAACCTTCGTATATTACTAAATAATATCGTTTAGTATAAAGAAACTTCGTGATCGTTTACAACAGCATAAATAGGGTGGAAGTACTCAAACATGCTCTTTTCTCTGCACTTGTATTTTACGGCTTCGGGGAAGGGCTCAGTGCACGATTGCAAACCACGTACAGAATCTGTTCAATATCTCGGTGTTTAAAGGCAACGGAGTGCTGCCTTGGAGAGTCCCCGCAGCAGCATCGTGTTTAAGTCTGCTTGTAAACCCCAAAACAGCCTCTGAAAGGACGAATAAACTTCAAAACACCGTTACCACAACCCGCGTTTATTTTTATTTTTTAATTTTTTCCTTCCTTTTCTTTCACAGATTCGGAGCGTTAAGCCGCAGCGTGCCTTAATTAATGTCTATTTTAAGCAGCGATTTCGCCCGTTTCCAATACCACGTGTATTTAATACTGCAGGCAGGCGCAGGCTCCCACCAGGTCCCTGGCGGGGAGCAGGCCGGGGCCTGCCGCGCTCTCCCCGTTTTTGCGCGTTCCCCCCCGGTGTTTTCGCCCCGAGCCCCGCCGGAAAGTGGGGGGTGGGGGGAGGCGAACACGGGCGGGAGCCCCTCCGCCGTGACGTCACGGGGAGCGAGGAGGGGGAGCCAATGGCGCGCAGGGCAGCCCGGCCCCGGCCCCGGCTCTGGCACCGCAAAATAAAGGTGAAAAAGGAGCAAAACGGGTGAGACGCACGGCGGGGGCGCGGAAACTCTCAGGGAACGCCGCGGACGCACGAAGGCTTCTGCACTCGGCTGTAACGCTCCTCGGGCTTCGCACAGGGGCGCAGGCGCTGTCGTGCGGTGACCGACTACGCTTTGCTCTTCCCCATCCAGATTCTGCTCCGAATTGCTCTGTTTTGAACCAGTTGTGCCTTTTTTTTTTTTTTAATTTATTTTTTACTTTTTAGTTTTGTTTTCCAGTTTCTGGCTGTGAGGGAGGGTCGGAGGTTCACCGACTCACGGCTGCACCCTCCGTTCCCGCCACTCTAGAAAGCGTCTCGAAGGGTTTGTTCTGCTTTCCTGAACGTGCTGGTTGATGAGAATCTCAAAAGTATCTTTTTCTTTAAACCTGTATTACCGGCATGAATCTCTAGCCCTGATTTCCATGCCTCTGTAGAGGCCGTAGAGCAGAAGCGGCTTTAGCCGATAAGAAGTCCCTCGGATGTTCCCCAAAGAAAAACAAGTAATACAATAAAACAAAAAAGAAATCCATCTGTGATCTCCAACGGCCTGTACCTGCGAGTGACTTCAAAAGAAACCAGGTCTACTCAAGGGTTTGGAAATGGATTATCCTCTCAAAGCGCCCCTCTATTGCAAGTTAAGGGTTAATCCTTTTACAGACATGTATCTTTTTCCCATTCTTTTTTACAGCTGGAATCTTTCACTGATGTCCCAAAACGTGCACGGGAACGTGGTGGGTGGACCCCAGACACCTCCAGCCCTGTTAGGACACCTCCGCCTCCCCCTCCTCCTGGGGAAGTGCGCTGAGAGCAGGAGACATACCACCCCCTCCTCCCCGATCCCTGTCCTCCGCTCTGGCCCCGAATCCGAGGCGGAAAATACAGATGGGAAGGGGAGGAGGGAAGTCTCAGGGAGAGCTGTAAAACCTTTAGCGGCGGCCTCAGCAAAAGGCAAGAAAGTCTTGACATTCTCGTAAAACTCCGGGAAGGAGCCGCTGCCTGGGCCAGGTGAAGGCTCCTGGCCCCCTCCCTTTGCCATTGAACTTGAAAATCAGAAAACCTGGGGCAGAGCAACCCCAAAATCGGGGCAGAGCAGCCCTAGGAGGTCCAGGGTGGGCGGGGGCCACAGGTATGGTTTTAGTAGGAACACTGTTTTTAAAACACGGTTGTTGGAGAAGCACCCTCATCCACCGGCCCGCTCCAAGGTGCTTCTCAGCAGGTGAGCTGTGCCGAGCCCGGTTCCGCAGGGTCTGCGAGTATGGCATCCTTCTGCTTCCCCTTTCCCTTTCTCTTCCCCTTCCCCCTTTTTTTTATTATTTTTTTATTTTTTTTTTTTAGTCAACTTAAAATGTAACACAGATACACCCATGAACAAGCAAAAGATAGAAATAGTGGGGAAGCGTCTTCCAAGTCCTTCCTTCATGCCTCCTCCTCTTTCCCCCAGCCTTTGACTCCTTTCTTTTGTTCAAGTTCATTCCCATTGCACAAAGTGTCTGGACTTTTTTTTTTTTTCCCCTTCAAAGGATTTTGTCATTGAACTTGAGCCCACGTTGTAAACATTCTTGGGTCTTACAAGCATCTTGATGAGATGTCATTAACAAGGACCTCAGACTGCTCTGTGCATTTCCCTGCTTCTCCTTTATGCAGCTCATAACAGAATCCTATCTAAACCTCATGACAGAATCAAAGGTGCGATTTTTACATCCTGACTCCTTTTCTTTCCTAATCCGAGTCCAAAAATAAAATACAATGTAAAAGGAATCTTCGGAATTTCTGAGTCTCTCTTTTTTTCCCCCATCTCTCTGTCTCTCTTTCCTATTTTGTACTGTTTTTCAAACACGAAGACGATGTGACTTCCTAGTGAATGTGCCGCTGTACACCATCATGCATTTTCACATCTGTACACAAAACAGGAAAATTTTCATTGTACTTGCACCCAATAAAAATAAGATAAAATTCGTTATTACAAAGCAGTGTCAGGAAATGCCATTTCGATAAATTATACCGTTACACTCTGTACAAAAGCAAAATATTATTAAGTTTATACTAGAATCGCCTTTATCCTTCTCTGTTAGATGGCTTAATTGCCTTACATAAAAGAAAATAAGATGAAACAGGTTTATTGTCTGCAAGCAAACTCAACAATGATGAGTCTCACGCCACTGTGGAAGAGACACTGCAATAAAATATTTCCTAAACAGCTACTAAACCTCCCTTCTCGTTAGAGTTCTTGCTCTAATATAGAGAAGCCAGCTTCCAAGTGAGAAATATTTCGATTTTCGAAGCTGAAATTCAATGTAGTCATGGTTTTGGAATTGTTTTTTGTTAAATAGTACTCAAAACCATTTCATTCCCACCGAAGAGAGCCGTGTGCTGAATGTTAATGTACACTTTAGAACTGTGAAATATATGCATTATAGATCCATGTACGATTTTCTGTTGCAATAAAAAAGAGGAGAAAAGGGTGCTCTTTTCAATTCCTTTGAAGCACAACCTTTTCTTTATTTCCGTCTGCTCTGCAGCATGATGGCTAAACACATTTTTTGCTGTAAAGGGGGAGAGATGAACAAGCAGGAAACCTTGTCTCCACTACCTATTTGCATTTCGCCACATGTCCGCGGAAGAGCGCGAGGTAAAGCACCATGCTCGGGAAAGCGGCTCCGCGCCTGCGGCCGCTCCGCGCTCAGGCTGCACCACTGCCTTCACAGAATCGCCGCCGGTTTGGGTGCAGGCGGGACCGCAGCGCAAGAAAGAGGCGATTCCTGCTGCTCTCGGCCGTCCTGCGGGGAGGGAGGAGAAATCCGAGCCCGGCGGAGAGCCGAGGGCGAGAAACCCGATTTATTCTTTTCGCACCGCAAACGTGTTCTCCGATCTAACGGGAACGTGGGATCCCAGATCGCCGGGAGCGGCTGCGGCCCCGAGGCTGGAAAAAATCACTTTTGAAGCAGAATTTTACACAGAAAGAGTAGAGCCCTAGCTGTGTCTGCGCTCACCTTGTACGTGTCTCCCGTCCCTTTGAACAATTTGCAGCTCAACAACTTTGTCCATTATCTGTAGGTTTTCGTTTGGTTGATTTTAATCTTTAACTTCCAAGGCTATCTGAGATTTGATTATTGTGATTATTATTATTATTATTATTATTTATTAATTAATATGAGAACATGCCCATTTGCTTTTATTTTTATTAGCAAGAAATAAAACCTTTCTTCACAGCCACAAGAAGGGTAATAACTAATGAAGAAAAATATGTAGAAATCAGTGCATCGGTTGGTATGAGACTGCAGTTTTTGTTGTCGTTTTGCACGGAGAAGGAAAAGAAAGTCCCGGCTGTGCTTATCTTCAATTTCACAAAGCAACAAAACCAACCAAATGAAAGGATCTGTTGCATTGTTATCAGGTAAATTAAATGCAGGAGATTAATCATGCATAAGACCAGGCAGCTTTCAAACACCTTGTGGGATATGGGGCTTCTAGCATTGTCCTTTAGCACCCATGCAGCTGCAATTGTCATGGTAAACGTGGCTGTAAATAACTAAGGTTGCTAAGACAGTCATTGCTCACCTGAAGTGCTGTTGGCAGACAAAAGAGAGGAGAAAAGCATTTCTGGCTTGGAAAATTTCAGTAGGAAAAGTCTACCTGGAAGAAATCTGCTACTGAAAAAACTTGTCTTTAATCCACTAAAATAGCTATATGCCTTCATCCTGCCCCACCCCCAACAAATTAGTGAAGTGCTTTAAATTTCCTTTGACTTTAGCAGTCACTGGGTCAGGTACCTGCATAAACATTCATATCTGCACACTAAGCCCAGAACCAATTTTTATGAAGTTTAGCAGAAACAAAAACATTTCATATTTTCTTAAGAAAAAAATAGAGAAAGAGTAAGAATGCCAAAGACAAAACAAAACAAACAAACAAACAAAAAAAAACAATACATTTTGGTTTTCATCATTTTTTTACATGAAACAGGGAAGATGAGAAGTGGAATGTCATTAAATTATGTTAAATATCATTTTTCCTGTACCGAGAAATGTTTGAAACCACTGGGGCTCATTCAGTGATGAACTCTGGAAGCAACAGCTTTCAGCAGTACAAGTTCTTTAAAATGGGGTACATTTTGAGAGCAACACATGCAACCAGAACAGGGCATGACAGAGATCTGCAGACACTGAGTGACTGAGTCACTATTACCCACCTACCATTTCCAATCAGTCTAGATTGCACCTCAGTTTGGGATGAAATTTCGGAGCACCCCATCCTTTGTCCAAGTTAGAAGGTCTAAATATGCACTAAAAAGCCAGGAGTTGTGAGAGGTAAAGCTCATTTGGCCTTGATGAGGTCAAGGGTGAGCCTTTCTTTTTGTCATGTGGCCTTGGTGCAGCATGTCCCTCCAGCTCTCTCTTTAAGCTCCAGGCTTATGCTGATGTGAAAAAAACAGCTATTATCCTGAAGTTCACATGAAAAAATCTGCAGTCTCCTGCATCGGTTTAAGTTCAAAGCAACCTCTCCAGGTTTAGTGCAGAGGAGACTGGGAACATGATTTCATGCACATTTGCAAGCAAAGAAGTAGAGCCTTTCCACAGCATGAAAGTTATGATAGCTTCTCCTATTTGTCAGTCCACAATATCTCTTGGTTTACATTGCTGAAACACTGACCTAATAACGCTGCAGCTCCACTGAGGATGGAGTTGGTGCTTCTTTCAGTGCAAAGAGAAGTGCTTCTTTCAGGCAACAGAGATTTTCTCCTACAATTAATTTCTGTCTCTCTTCTCTCCATCTGTCCTGTGCAAGCAGTGGCCTGTTAAGGCAATGTCTTTCAGATGGACAAGAGATTAGTGACCTGCAGTAGCCAAAGTAGCATATGCCCATGTGTTTTTCCATATGTGCACCCAGAAACAATCCCCAAAGGCCTGTGAAGATGAGACTGAGCCAGACAGTTGAGAAAGAGGTGGAAATTCATGACTTCATATTTTAATTCACCAAGAAAATTTGTCTTGGTATAAGATGAGGAATTTGATCATGGTTTTGGGATGTTCAGAAACCTGGAACAAAGGAACATAAGACAGGATGAACTCCATGAATGTCAAGGAGTCTGATGTATTTAGAACATGCAGGAGCCTACTGCCTGTGAGCCAGTCTGTACAGTACACAAGCAGCAAGTTCAGCACCCTCAGACATACTGTGTGGTACAAGATCTTTTTGTGCTGGGGGTTTCCAAGCAGTAACTGTCCTTCCTGCCCCTCCTCTCTCCAACACTAACTTCCCCCACCTGAACTTGAAGGGCTTCATAGCAAACAGATTGCAATCCACAGTCTACTGGATCCAGTGGCACAAGCAGTTGGGCAGGGCTAGCCGCCAGGACCATTTGCTGGGCTATTGCTTCTACTGGTGTCAAACAAACACAAAGTGTAGATCAGCTGTTGGGTGAAACGCATTTACTGGCCCATGTTTTCAGGTCTACAGTATTCCTAAAGCGTCTGTGTGAAATCTTGGATGCTTGTGCTGAGAGTATACAAGTTACTGATTGAGAACACAGCATGTAAACAGCCTGAATGTTTTTGGCTTATGGATATTTTTTTGGAATTTAATGCACCACCAGTACCTTCACCTATATGTAAAAAAAAAAAAAAAAAAAAAAAAAAAAAAAAAAAAAAAAGCAGCGACAGGGAATTTAATCATTAGAAACAATATGTAAACTGATGTGCTTGATTAAATTTAACAATGTGTGTAAAGCCATAAAGGCTAGTGCTGAGTTAGAAGAGACAGGCAGGTGCTTCTTGTTAAAATTCTTCTCTTGAATTACATGGCAGGTTAGGGTGAGTTTCCTGTCATTTGAAGGATCACCCTGCTTGCAACATCCATCCATCTATGCATAGATTTTATAATAGTCAATTTTAAAACAGTACTTAACATCTCCATATTTCTTAAATATTTCAACTACTGACATTTTTCTTTTCTTTGTCTGCTTGTCCCAGTTTTCAAAATATTTTCCTGAAAAAGATCTGATTCTTATTTATAAAACTCTGAATAATTGTTGTGTTCTAAGTTCTCATTCCAAGAAGTCAAGCATCAGAATTTAGCACTGACATAGCTTCAGCATATTTTTCCAAAACCCAAGGAAGTAAACTTCCAGTCTCCAGCATTTCACAGCAGCATGTTTGCCCAGCCCTGGTCCCTTCACCTCCATGAGAGGAGGAATGACAGTTAAAAGAGAAAGTGCTTTTGTGTAAACAGGGAAACAAACACTGTGGTGTTGCAGCTCCTCAGACATAAGGTTTTTGCAAGCAAAGGAAGGTCAGTAGTGATTTTATGGCAATCCTTGGTTAAAGTATGTTACCATCTCTGATAAGGCCTCCTGTTTTTCTCTTCCAGTTTTCATGAAACCTCTTTCTCCTTAATCCTGAATAACTCATAACCTACAAGGGTTTTCAAAGAAACATGAAAGTTTGTACACAGCAGCAAACATGCCACAGGTACAGAGTCTCTTGTACTGACCACAGAACTGGCATCTAAATAAATGTTTACATAAAAATCATACACCTTAATCTTTATGATACCTTATGGCTCTGTCTACGGGCTGTCCAGGTGATCCAAGGCTAGGGTCACTGATGTGCATCCTGCTCTCACGAACAGTCTATTGCACTTCTAGGGGGAAGCATAAGCCTGGCCATGGCACCTGAGCACAGACCCAGACACTTGTCTGTCCAGATGGACTGGGCATGGCTGGATCCAAGAACACTGCTGCCCTCTGCCCCATTAGCAGGTGAGGAGTGCACTGATGAGTCCCCCAGGGTGGAAATAATTGTGGGGACTTTCAGAGGAACCTCAAGGAAATTAGTAGTTGTTTTTGATGGCAATCAAAAAGATTCTGATCTCAGTCTTACAATTTTGTTCTCATTACCAAATAAGCTTATCCTCTGCAATGACTCAGTTCAATACAAATGAAAAAAGGACAAAGATTGTTCCTACAGGGATGCACAGAGCACTTTACCTTACACCTGTGTTTATTCTGCTTTACCCCTTCGGTCTGAATTTGGCTGCATTTTGAACAACTGGCATCCAGGGAACACAGTAGTCCTAGCCCATCTGCACGGTGTTGTCCATGCACTGAGCAAAGCCCCCATCATTGTAAATCTGTGGAGACAGTATTTTTTAACTCAAACCATTGAGTTATCCTCAGATTTTTCACTTCTGTTTTCTCACTTGCTCTGCTTTTGTTGCCAAATCTAATGCTGAGCTTATGTCTGAGATGCTGATGTTGGGACACCAGCCACCTAATTTCCTGTCTCTCTCCCAAGCTCCCCATCATCATCATTCCGTAAAGGATGTGAAATCTGGAGTGAGATTCCAGGGCTCATAGGCTCCATTCCTGCTAATGCGGCTCTATTCATTGCCAATCCCATGTCCTTTCTTGGAGTGCTTTTGGCAGTCTTTTCCTACATCTGTGCTCAACCATCATTCAAACACATTCCACTAAACCTAAGGTTACACAAAAGCATGAAACAACGTGAGATGTACAGAGCAGAAATGGAAACACAATGTGTTTTGTTTTGTTTTGTTTGTATTTGATCACAACCCACCAATGCCAGCACCTTCCTCTATGTTACATATCTTTAAACTTCACAGAGAGGTAAAGTAGGTGAGCTAAGAAATCTTAATGTAGTAGTTGGAGTTTTTGGACTTGAACTGTTTTTGGTTTTGTTTTTGTTTGTTTGTTTTTTCTTTTCAAAATATTTCCCAAAATCAAGCTTGTTCTTTCTCCTTCCCCACCCAAGTTTTAGAAGAAAAGGGTCTGAGATTCCTCAAAGACAAAAATAAATGTAGTCTGTCTTTGTTCTCAGTGTGAATTCAAACTCTAAGGCTGAATGCTCTCAAAAGATGTATCCCAAGATTTGGTTTGCATTTGGTTTACAGCTTTTGCTTGAAAGGAATTCATGTATTTCTGAAGACCCAAGAAGCCAGTGGTTGGGGTACTATCCTGGCTACTCGAGAGATTTGAGTTGTACTTTGGGCTTTACCATGACCTCTAAATTTATTCCCAGTTCTTACAGCCATTGTAAAATACTCAGAGATCTCCATGGAACTCAGCTATATAAGGGCCAATATCTATTATAGTCTAAGTTGCAAAGAGGACCTCCCAAATCTGCCCAGTGTCTATTTTGACTGCCAGCAGCAGGCCAGAATCACAACAAACTTTGGCAAACCTGTAGGGTCCTCCAGTTTGTCTGACAGCAGAGTTCATAAAAAAGTCTGAAAAGATGCTGTGTGAACAGGCAGCATTTCAGTTATGCTGGCTGGAGCATGGAGAATGGCTGCACAACAAACCAGGCCACTAAGAGCCTTGAATGTCATCCACCTTAGAGGGCTGCACACTCCCAAAATATAAATCTTTGCACCATTAATTGTTACCTTTAAGCAATCCCAAAATCCATTTTTCTCAAATCCTCCTCTCTCAGATTTCAAGAAGAAAAGGCCAGTTACACAGGGCTCTTCTTTTTCTTCCAGGTCAAAGTGGGGATATGCCAGCCATGCCTGGCAAGGTCAGTGATACCTGAGCAACAAACCCAGACTTCAGCAAAACCCCAGAGAAGAACAAGACCGATTCAGTAAGTGGAATTTCTAGAAAGTTTCTATGAAAAGAGCAGTTTATTCGTACTTCTGCCACACAAATTTGGGCAGGAGCATTTCTTGCTTTGCTGCCTTTAGCCCTTGCTCTGAGCAGAGCTGCATTGCTGGTGCTGAGCAGTACAGAGGTGGCAAGTACAGGTCTGTCACATTCCTCAGGGCTCTAGTTCTCCACTGAAGCATCTGTCCACCTCCAAGAGCAGCTTTGCATGAAAAGAGGGAGAATCTAATTAGAGATCTCTGCTTAGCCAGAACTCTTTGTTCATTTGTTTCGTTTTGTTTTGCCTTTTATCTCCCTATTTGGTGTTGAAAAATAGAGAAACACAGCATAACCAAAGGGAGTTACCCCTTTTCCTCCTTATTTCTCTCTCTCTCTCTCTTTTTTTTTTTTTTTTTTCCCTTTGCTGCAATGTCAGATGCAGGTGGGAGAATAAGCAGATGTCAAAATTCTCTCAAGAAATTTGTGGACACCAGTTCTCTGTTCTCTCCCTTCATACTTCTATAAGTCTCTACCACTCTGGGACACTTCTCACACTGGCTGCTCACTTCACCATCAAGCCCTTCATCACCCATTGAGAGCAGAAGGGCCTCAGGCACAGCATAAGAGCCCCAAAGGGAGGGGTGGATCTGGGCCGAGTTCTCCCAAACCCACTCCAAAGGCTCGTGCCTCCTCCCAGGCCGGTGGTGCTCTCAGGAAGCGTAATTCAATCCAATAATGCTTTGGGTATAAATCAGGATCCTTTCCCCGTCAGAGAGCCCGCGTGTGCAGGGATTGACAGAAGGGGGGTTTGACAGCACCGGGGCAACCCTTTTGCCGGTGTGTGTGTGTGTGTGCTCCAGGGGGAGCCGGGGTCCCACCCGCAAGGACAAAGCTGCCGAGAAACAACCGGCCACAGAAGCGAGCCCTTCCCATCACGAATCGGACCCCCTTTCCCCCCCCCGCCGCGGTTCAATTTGCTGCGTGCCAGAGGGGAAATTTATCGCTGCCTGAACAAGAGCACCGTTTTTTGGCTAAAACCTCTGGCTAAGCGACATTCTCAGATTCAAGTCCCTTCCGGAGAGGCCGCCGCAGCGTTTTGCAGTAAATCTGCCCGGTATTTCGGTTTCCAAAGGATGGCAAGCAGCTCCCCCGCCGCCACCCATCTCCGCTCTGCTTTCCGCGGCCCGGTTCGGAGAAGAGGAAAGGCAAAGCCGGGGGAGCTTTGGCCGTGGAAGGAGCCGGGGGAGGGGAAGTGTGCGGGGGTGCCGCATATGACCGATTAATAAAGGAAATAATGCTCGTGCCCGAGCCCCATGGGTGCAGTCCCCGGCCCGTGCTTCGTCCGACGACCGAGCCAGGGCTGGCGGGCGAGGGGGCAGCGGCGGCCCCGGCAAAACGACCTGAAAAAGCCTCGGAGAAGCGGTTGAGGGCAGCAGCCGGCCAGGAATGAACGGGAAAGATTTGGGTGCAGGCGCAGTGTGTAATCTCTGCCGGGTGGTGGGCTGGGGTTCTCCGGACTGGGCCGCCCGGTTTTCTTTCTGGCTTTTCCTCCAGCAGCACGGACGGCGATAAACGACACGGAGCTCGAGGTCTTCCCCAGCCCGTCGTTTTTCTCCCGGTAGTTTTCCTCTTCGGAGACGATAAAAGTCATCGCCGTAAATACAAGCGTTTGCCTTGGATCTGTCGGCGCGCTGGGTGGAAGTCACTCAGCACACGGGGCTGGGAGATGGTGTCTTCTCCCACCTCCGAAACAGCCTGGTGAACGTTTAGAAGCACAGAAATCACACAATTTCATTTTCTTTTCCAATAAAATACAGGAATAAAGGCAAACAAAAACAAACAAGTTTCAGCAAAATCCCTGATTCATTATAAAAGAGAAACTCGCAAATTGAGCCAGTTTAAATTTAATTTCTGAAAATAGCAACTGTGTAATGCGTGACCCCCGCCCCAGAAAAACACAATTTAAAGCCCCACCTGCCATCCTGCCATTTTGTTCACATACCCTTCAAATCTGTATCCCAAAATTGTCTGTAGGCTGAAGCGGAAAGCAGCAGTGTGGCTTCGGCACATTGCTGGTTGCTTCTTGTGCACCGTTGCAAATCCTCTAATAATAATAATAATAAAGCCCTTCATTTCTGTTTTTTTTTTTTTTTTTTTTTTTTTTTTAACATGCACACATAACAAATAATAAGGAGGCATTTCAAAGGAAGCTCAGAGACGTGTTCTTCTCACAGTAGTAATGATTTCACAAAACGCTCCTATATTTCAGCCTTGAAAATATTTCCATAAAAATAATCGTACTCACTCTGTAGAAAATGTTGCACTAATTCCCACATAATCATCAATATTTTCCTTCCAGAACCAGAAATCAACCTCTTATTAGATACAGAGTTTTTAGGCTACAGATAATTCCTTGTCTCTATTTGCAGTTACACTTCCTATAGTGTGAATTAAATTATCCATACTGATTCCATGTGTGGAAGGCTTTCCTTTGCCTGCCGTCTGACTGAAGAAGAGTAAAGGTAAAGGGGTACATACAGTTAAAAAACAATAGAAAGGTGTAACTCATGGTAGGGGAGGTCCTGCAGCCCCAAGTTTCACAAGGAAAAACAAGGATGGTAAGTGAAATGTGAAGCAGATCTGAAATTACGCTGTAATATCTCCTGTTGCCACTTTGCTTCATCCTCAATTCTCATTTTGGAGAAAGTTGGCATTGTATCTGTGGAAAACAAAATAAAACAAAGAAGGTCATTTCTTCCCCATGTAAAACCAAAGTTTATTTTGTAATTTTCCTTGTGCATGTATTTGGCTCGCAAAGACACTTGCAATCATTCATATCTTGGCTGCAAGAAACTATATTCTAAGCACAACACAAGGAATCAAAGTTGCTTGTGCCCCGTACACAGCGTCTTTCCAAGCAACAGCTCCCTCATTCTGTCTATTTGCAGATGAATCTGAATAGCTTCTATTCAAAGCACAAATGCAGCAGCATTGTGTTACCTTTTTTTTTTTTTTTTTTTTTTTAACCACTTATTTTCTAGACTTTTCCAACCCTTCAAGAAGAATTAGAAGTCATTCTTTCAGTACATCAAAACATCGCTTAAGGTAAGCTAGTTCAATTTGTATTGTTGCTTTATTTTTTACATTTTACTTCTGTAACTCAAGCTGTTTGTGTTATTTTACTTTCTTAATGTATTTGGTGGTGCTCCCGTCTTGTTGCATAGTGACCTCATGCACTACTACTAATTAATAAATGCAGGAAATAAAAGCAAAGCACCAACCCAAATAACTGGAGTTATTTAATGCCCGTGTTGCTTCAGGAAAGTGAATAACAATGCTGGGTGCACACAGAGCATGGAGGACCCTTCCCAGTTGTGGACTGATGAGGACTCACAGCCAATACATCTGATCATATCCATTATTACTGTTAATTGCCTTCCAAGGAAAGGGAGGTCAGACTGTCACTGTGGACTCCCCTTCTTCCTTTGCTAAGAGCATTGGGTTGGAAAAGAACCTTGATGGTGTAGGTGGAGCTGTGCTGAGAGCCAGCATGGCCGTGTCCGACCTGCCTGTGCTGTCACAGAAAATCTGTGGCTGGTCATGCCCAGACAGAACGAGGCTTTCAGACATCTACCTAACTCCCAGTCATCTCCCACCAGGATGAGTGATCCTCCGGGCCGGCAGAGGCAGAGCTGCTCTGTAGGGTGTGGAGCTCTCCACGGTGCTGCAGGCCCTGGGTTCAAGCACTGCCCTGGACAGCAGCTGAGCTGTGCGGCTTTGTTGCAAAGGCTGCCTGGCATGCCAAGACTGTAAATTCCTGTTGACACCGGGGTGGAGTATTGCTTCATGTTTGCCTAACAGTGAGGTGGGGTTTCTGAGCTGCATCTAGGCACAGGTGTTCCTGCAGGACCACTAATAAATGCTAATTTAATAAATAAATAAATAATAAATAAATACTTCTGATCACTGCTCAGTGGTTCCATGTCAAGTTTTGAGACTGTATTGTCTGAACATTTTCTGGGTGATTAAGTAAAAAGTAACATTTATTATATATGTTCTGTCACAATGCATATGGAATTGGACTTCATTTGCTTATAATTTTCTGTATGATATCACTCTTTAAAAGAACAAGATCCATCTGTTGGGCAGAGAAAAGCTGCTCAAATTCAATTCATTTTTGTCACCGTTTCAGGGGTGTAACCTTTGACAGAACATAGTACAAGTCTTTGAACAAAACAGTTGTGCAACTAGCATTAAATAGCCTAATTGAATCTTTCACTAACCACACCCACTTGCTTTGGGCAAAGGCTTTCTCTGTGCAAATATAATCATGACCATTTGCCATGAAATTTATTACCTTTCGAATCATGTGAGTTCCGTACTACATGTAGACTTAAAAGAGTAAATGCCATTGGTTCATCTTCAGCATAACCACTTGTTTCATTAAGGTGCCTCATAAATTCATTCTGACTTTCATTAGTTTGCCTTTGCTTCTGTGTTACACTTCTTTCTGCCTTTCCAATGCATTTCAGTTTGATTGCCCCTTTAAGCTCTGCCCCTATGAGATGGAGATATGATATTTATTCTTGTGTGTGTTAAACACCAGCTATTTCTGTTGTTATGAGGCAAAAGTAACAGTAAGATTAATTTCATTTACTATTACTTTCTGGTTTAGGTGTCAGCATTAAGTAAATTGATTTTCAAAAGATGCTGAGCACCTGCCATTTGGGGGAAGCACACAAAATCTTTCCCAAATTTTGCCATATTCTTTCTTCTTGTTCCCCAAATATCTATCAACACCAGTGATCCAAACAGGGATGTCCAAAACACAGAAACAGAAGGGGAAGTGTGGACAGGCCAGGGCTGGTCTGTAGCCTGGTGATCAGCTGCTCCTGGTCTGCATGATCAGAGGCACTCTGCAAAGAAAAGGCACACTGGAAGGTAGCAGAAGGTGAGAACTGTGAGAATGAGACTCATACACTCTGCCTAAGATCTTAGTTCCCATCTCAGCTTTCTACATGGTCTCAGACAATTTTACCTTGTTACTACCATGACACGTATCCTCCTACTGCCAGAGATCTCACTTTGCCTTTAGACTCCAAATCCATGCTTTCTGTTCCTTGTAAATAAAAAGTCTTTGAAAACATGTAATATAAATCTTCTTGGTTGTGATCTAAACCATTATCACATGTCCTGTCCACCATGAAAGTGACAAACATGACACACACTAGTCTTGCAGCCACTTTCATATGTTATTTAGACAATGGTCTGAAATTTCTCTTTCTACTTTACTTCTTTAGACTAGTAAGTCTTCATATATCTTCAAGGACTCATTAAACTTATAGAGAGGAGGAGAAATTGATGTGTAACATAGGCATTCACTGCTCAGTGTTTGCAAAGTGTTTGAATGGGGAAAAAAAAAAGTTATAAAGCTATTGGAATTTATTTTTTCCTACTTTGTTATCAGTTTGAAAGTCCATGGTAGGGTTTGGCTTCGTGCAGCTACTGGAGTGCAATAATTTTTGTTAACAATGATGGTAGAATGAGATGTGTATGGGTTGTATTGTTACAATATAACTGGATTATATTGTTATGATTCTTTATTTTTGAAAGAAACATTAAAAATAGCTATGAAAATTGAAGTTTAAATTAAAAAGCTGATCTGGAAAAAGGATTTATTGCATTGCATAAAACACTCATCAGCCTGCTTGATCTGCCTTTTTCTTCTTACAGCTTTCTGGGTGATGGCTAAGAGGGGACTTTGCCCAGACTCTGCACCTCACAGAAAGGAAGTCACTCCTGATGGTTATCGACTGTTTTGAAGACTTTAAGGAGTTAACTCCAGACCTTGTTCTGGCTCCACTCCTCATGAGTAGATTTTATGGGCTCCTTTTAACTCACAGCACAGACTTGACACTGTGGCCTTTTGCAATAATACTCTCACTCATATTGTTTCTTCTGGAAACTTCTCCTGCTCAGCTTGTGCCAAAAAGCTCCACATTCCAGTTCTCCCAGACTTGAGTGGCTTGTGTTGATTTTTTTCCCCTCATCTCTTCTTTCTTTATGTAGTCAACAGTTAGCAAGAGACAAGATGGACAAAGGACTTTTTAAACAGGCTTTTTTCATTTTTTTTTCCAGATGTTTCAGATATTCTTTATCTGAGCACCCATTCTTTTCATGACCACACACCCTCACCAGGATGAAGTGGCCCAGTGGGATGCCCACTTGTGTCCCAATGCTCATACATTAGGTTTTTCACACCTTCCCTCAGGAAGCAGTTGGAAAGTCACCGAAGTGTTTAGCAGCTCTCCTCAAATGGGTGCTTTTTTTACTCAGAAGCATCTTGAAATCCTTTCCCCTTCCCTTCTGCCAGGTCCTAGACACATTCAAGTGCAAAATTATAATCATTCTCAAAACCAATTTCACTGAAACATATGTAACACCTGTGCCACTCATAATAAAGCACTTTTCAAATATCAGCTTGGATCTTCACCATTGTCTTAGGGAAGAGGAGATATGAACTTCTTTTTTTTTTTTTAATTCATAGATTCTGCATAATTTTCCAATTTTGTGATCCTTATTTTGCAGATGAGGAAACAAGCAGAGAAGAGACGGAGTTATTTGATCTATTTCACACAATGTTATAGAATATACCTTGGAATAAAAATTGCCAGTGTGTTACTCACCAGCCTGTCTCCACAGGGCAGAACAAGAATGTATTTGCTAGTGTGAGGGTGTATTGCATAAATAAAATTGTGTCTGTGAAATCAAATATTTGGTGGAGGTTGAGAGAAAGTCTATAAAAATCTGCTTGTTTCACCAAAGATACACCTGCATCTTCTGTCTGAGTCTTTAAAAAGACAGAAAATCAAAGAAGATTAATTAAACAGAAGCCTAATGAAAATAAACAGTGAATTATGCTCATGATTGGATCATTCAGCATAAAGTTTTGACTGACTTAAAAGAAAACACGATTTATTAACTCTGCTTTTTTTCCTTTTAATTAGAGCCAGTTTGTAATATTGAATACCACTGTGTAAAGAAACATGGGCTACCAAAACCCACAATCCCTGTAAGATCCCCCATCTGTGTTTCCATTTTACAGCCTTACTCCATCACAGTAATTTGACCTTTTCCTTGAAAGGAGAAGCGAAAGAGGAAAAATCCTCTGAAGTATCTCTTTTTAACTGGTGTTTTTCATTTCAGTTCTAGCCAGGGATTGCCCCCTCCTGGATGATAGGAGGAAGTCGAATCCCACAACCTTGGAATCCTTCCCTTTAGGCTGTAACCCGTACACCCGCCAGACCTAAGGGACAATTTGCTTCTTCCAGGGCAAGCTGTCCTGTAAAGTAAGATTAATGCCACCAAAAATGTGGGTAACCACACCATCCACTGGGGACTAAGCTGCCAAAGATAGAAGGATAGCCAGGACGGAGGATGATAGAGATCTGTCCCAGCCTGGAAGGCAAAAGGAAGAGTTCGGGGGAATATTTTTTCACTGTTTCTGGGGATGGACAGGTTGTTTCTCACATAATGTGTGATTAAACTGTGGAACTCACTGCTACAGGAGGCTGCAGAAGCCAAATGTGTAAACAAGAGTCAAAAAGGGATCCATTTGAGGGACACATCTACCTTTGGCTTTCAACCACAACAGTACAGGCAGAGACACCAGGTCAGAAAGTTTCTTACCCTGTTGATTGTCAGAGGCTGGGACAAAGCTGCAAAGTTGCACTCCATGCATACTTCTTTTTCCCTACTTATCTACTCCCAAGCTCTGCTGGAAGCAGGATGTGAGGCTCAACAACTCTCTCAGCCAACACGTGACAAATCTTGTTCTACCTAGCAGCATCAATGCTTCTGGGTTGCACAGCTTTTGTAAGACCTGTTTCTAGGTAATGGCCAGCCACTTTCCCACTAATGACAGGTAATATTGTGACCTTGGCTCACCCCCTTCACCCACCTGTGGGATGCCAGACAGACATATGGACATGGCCATGGCCTACCACAAAGCACTTGGTGCTTCCCAGCACTTTGTTGTCCACTTGTGCTCAGTGCTTTTCTAACTGGAATATATAGCACTGTGAAAATCCATCCCAGTGGCATGCCACCATGCCCTGGCTGTCAGTTTAGTTTGTGTAGATGCTTTTGTCTCTGTGGTTGTGTTCCCAGGTCTTTTTCTGTCCCCATTTTCAGCATCTACTGCCACTCCTCTTGCATCATGTGAGCCAGGAAGTTTCCAAGGTGCTTGGAGACTTTCACCAGGCGGTGAGACAGAAATGCAAAGCATACATCCTTTGTGTATTTAAGACTCATAAAAAAGAAGCCTACATCTATTTCATCTGCCCTCTGGAGTCCCAGAGTTGGCCTAATATGAAATGGGGACTGGGGGGGGAGGGATTGTTTGTTTGTTTTTTTGTAATGTTACTATTTAGATAAGCAGGAGAGAAAGCTCATTTCTCTGCCTAATGGCAGAAGAATAACACTTGTGAAGTTGAAGTTGAATGAACACCACTAAAGGGAAAGATTAGACGTCACTTTAAAGTGGCTCTAGGGGAAGTTTTCAACCCAATCGATTTGCAACCATGACACTGTATAAAGATAGAGCTAATGTGAGTGCAGTGAAGTCATAAAGATAGGCAGACTTGGTTTTAAATTAACAGGAATATTGTTTATACTCAGGACATCAGATAAAGGAAACCTTTTACAGAATCTCTGCTACTTCCTAATCATCCCCCTCCCTTCCAACAATATTAGAGTAGTTAATTAAAAAGTCAATATAAAACTTCAGAAGGCTTGATCCCCCACTGTCTCCCCCCCCCCCCCCCTTTTTTTTTCTTTACTGTTAAGGATGGGATGCTAATAATATTTAAATAATAATAAACAATCCCAACAGCAGTTTTTATGACCTGGTTTCTGCTGAACTCCCTTTTGGTTCAATTTTGCTAAAACTGCAGCCAGATCTCATCCTACACACAGTTCCCATTCACCATGCCATGGTGGCCTGACTGGGGCCTGGGGACTGGACCAGGTCTGGGAACCTCCCTGGAGCAGCTCTGCTCTGGCCTCCCTGTGCATAAGCTTGTGGCTCACAAAGACAGGAGATGTTTCACTCTTTCACATTTATCCCTTACATTTCCCCTTCCTACAGAGGCACTTGAATAATCAATACCCGCATTAAAAAAAAAAAAAAAAAAAAAAAAAAAAAAAAAAAAAAGCTTTTTTGAGACAGATTGATCCCTTCTGTTTTCCCTCAACTGCTAAAAAGTGAAGAATACATATCTAGACTGAAGACAGAACAGGACTGACAGCCGTTTAAATCAATTAGAGCCCAGATTGCCTCGAATCACAAATGCACAGAGCACCATGCTGCATTTTCGTTACATTTTTGATGTAACTTGGCATAAATGCAGATTGAACCCCTCCTTCCCTAAAAACACAAGTAACCCAATTCTCACTTCCTTTCCTAGGTCCAGTGTTTTTATCCTCCCCAGCTAATTCGCGCCCGTTAATCAATTGAGCCCATGGCTCCCTCTAGCGTCGCTCGGGGCCGTTCCCGGGGGCGAGGGCTCTGCTCCCGGCCCCGACCCCCGCCCTCCCTCCCTCTCTTCCCTACCATTGGGCTGGAAAGGGAAAAGGCTCTATGAGCTTAAGCAGCACAGCAGGACCTGGCCTGTGTCGTTTTACTGAAGAGCTTTCCGTGTGTGGTTTGCATGAATGACACAGAGAGGTCTTCAATGCTCTCTTTAAAAAATGATGGAGTACAGCGAGACCATTTAGACTGTGAGGTCTTTTAGACTATAGTGACACCAGAGAAGGATCTGGAGCTGAGTCTGTTCAAATCTGGGGCTTCAGTGCAGTGAGCTGTGGTGGTTTTGAAGGTCCTGGACCTTCAAACACTTTCCTGCATTCTTACTTCCTCTCAGTGTCAGTGGATTTCACCGCTATGTATTTGTATGTAGACATGAACACCATGTTTAACAGCCAAAGGGACCTGTTTATGGTGGTGCACGGCACCTGCAGTGCAGGCTGGTTTTGGTGGGATGTAGAGACATTCAGCAGGGGACATCAGGACTGTGCCATGATGCTGCTCACACCACCCACATACCCTCATCCCCTGAAGAGTGCAGAAGCACTGCCTGTGCACAGGTACCCAGGAGCTCACAAGCACAGGCTCCCGTCTGCAGCGTCCATGGGCACAAGCCAGATTGCTCTGAACTAGAGAATATGTTCACTTCTTCATTTAGATGGGAATTCCACTAGAGAAATTAGGTTTCTGTAATCAATTGCTACCCTGAAATAAGTCTTGAAGTGCTCTTTGCTTCTCTTATTGGTATTTCTGTGGGGAAAATGAGGCATGCAGCTGTGATCAACTCCCCAGAGCTCTGCAGGATCTCACAGAGGGAAGCTTTCATAATTGTGTTAGGCACAGATTAGAGATGTCATCTCCTCCAGTGCCCCTCTGTTACTTCCTTGACCTTGGGGGGACCTCTTCCTTTCTTCCCTTCCTGTGAAGATGTACAGACTCCTTGCTCCTTCCACCTCCAGGCTGCCATGATGAGGGGATGTTCCTTCTCTTGCTTCCCACAGCATCTATCTCCATAAAACTACCAGCATCAGGGCCTCTGGGACTGCCCAGAATATAAATAATAATAAATAATGTGGATCTTCAGGTTCCAGCAATCTTTCCCCTCCTTCCTCCTCTCCTTTATTCCCTGCTTCAGCCATTGTGCATCCTTTGGGCAGTCTGCAGGTATGCAACCATCCAGTTGTTCATAATTCTTGGGGAATTTGTCCTTCCTCACCCTGACTGAGGCATTCTTCTTTGTTTGGAAGACTTTTCCCTGTGATCTCCAGCAGATGCACCTCAAGTTTCAATCCCAACCTTGCACTCCTGCTCCTTATTCAAGGACCATGACCTGTGACCTTTAAGGTCAGACATCTCTAATCCCAAGAATAACAACTCTCTAGTCAACAGGAGGATTTCTCTCTCTCCAAGTTTATGAGGGGTAGTGACTCTGGGGGTGGGGTAGGGAGAAGAGACCTTAAAAGGTCCACATCACCCATGGATGTGAGCTAAATAGTTTCAGGATGGTGCTACAACTTGCCTTTGCTCTGTCGGAGGGAAAATACACTGGGCTCTTTTGCTGGGATCCATGGTCTCACTTTGTTCTTGTGACTTACCATGTGATTTTGGGGCCTTTATTAAGAAAATATATATATATATTCTTCTAAAGAAAATTGGCAGATTAAGGGGCAAGACCACCCCCCAGCCCAAGCACCAGGACAACCATGGAGATGGAGAAGTAATTTTTTTGGCCCTATTTGGGTTCCAAATCTTCAGAAAGACTGGAGAAGAGGAGGCTGTTTTTTCAAAGCTGTGAGACACTGACACTGCACAAAGGAGAACCATAAGCCTGTGAGGCCAGGTGAGCAGGAGGGAGAGGAGTGCTTCCATCCCCTCCCAAAGGAAGCTAACTCATGGATTTGTTCTTGTGCTTTTTCCTTTCCTGGATTTCCAGTTATTTCCCATTATTTCACCTCCTTTCTCCACCAAGCTCCCTCTTTGAATTCCAAAATACGTGATTAATTAGGAAGAAAAGCAGCAAGAACAACAAAACGATATATCTGTGGAGTTTCTACATTTACTTCAGGCTGGTGTTGGGCTGGGATTTTTCTGTGTGGATGATGGCCTACAGGGGAGCTGAGCAGCCCTTGCCATGTCCCATGGATGGGAATGATCAGGACAAAGAAACCCCATCGCCTTTCAGCAGAGACTGGGGCTGTCAAATGTGGAAAGGTTCTCCCCACCATGGGCATCCCATGGATGTTTTAGAAGCCAACAATGCCTCTGACTGGAATCAGAATTCAGCTCCAAACGGTTTGAAAATCCTGTGTTTTAAGGTCAAGTCGTGAAACAGCTCTCATTGCAAGGTTTGACTGCTTAAATTCATGCTAAATCTGGAGGGATCTCTTCCTGGGAAATGTAACCTGGAGAGAGGGGAAATGCAGGTTAAGTTAAGGAATGAAATGAAACTGTGTCCTGGGAGTCAGGTTGTAAAAAGTTGTTACCTGGTAGTGTTCAGGCTCAGGCACTGTACATGTAAAGAGACTTTTACAAGGAAGGTTTATTTTTTGGACTGGGGGCAAAAGGGCTGTGGCAAGGGATGCAGAGGAGCCCCACACTTTTTGGAGCCAGGCTGGACAGTACCAGAGGTGCTCATCCCAGAGTTGGTCACCTCTAGTGCCAGTGGCAAAGAACATCAGTACCTGCTGGTAGCAAACATCGAGAGGTAGCAGTTTGGGGTTGTTTACATGATGTGGCAAAATTCCCTGTGTTTCCTCTGCCCTGGGCAGCAGGTGCCCCAAAAGCCTACACACTCCTTACTGCAGGATTTAAGCACAAAAAAACTAAAGCAAAATATGTTTCCTAAATCCTAAGGCCTGGAAAGCCATCAGCAAGGAGAGGGTATGGTGGTGGTGTTCCCTGCAGCCTATAGGATCCTTTTCTGTCACTCATTTCTGAAAAAACACCATTTATATATATTAAAAAAAAAAAAAAAAAAAAAAAAAAGGAAAATCTTCATTTCTTCTATCCGAGACACCTTGAAACCTCAACCACTGACTTTTCCTTTAAAGGTTCTGTGCCCATTTCTCCTTTTTTTTTTTGTTTTGTTTTGTTTTGTTTTTTGTTTTTTGTTCCCTCCCAAATGGCTCCTAGTTATGGAGGGACATTGAGAACAAGTGAGCAAGTGTGGGGAGTAGGGCCAAGGCTGCAGAGAGTCTGGCAGTAAGGTGGGGATTGTAACGGTCAGTTCCCTTGGCCACTCTGTTTTTGTCCCCAGATGGCTGAAAGCACCACCGGCTGACACTTTGGACCATGCAGTCAATGTGCAAAGCATCTCTGGACTTTGGTCCCTGGGGAAAGGACAGGGTAGAGTGTGAATGGAAAAGGGCCCCCCCAAGGGACCACCGTGCAGAATCAGAAGCTGGGGGAGGTCTGATTTTATTTTTTTTCATTTTAGTGAAGGGCTTTTGGCTACATTCCCTGTGCAGTGCAAAGGTCCATTGAGAGAACAAATGCAAAACTGTTTGGAAGAGGAGATGGGAGGCAGAAAGCTGCTGAAATGGGGAAAACCACCCCAACTTCATAGCTCACAGCTGCAGCTCAGATAACTGTGGGGAGCTGGGTCCTGCACACTGCTCCACGTCAGTCCTGACTGCTGGAGAGGAGCACTGGTGTTGGAGACCACCAAAAAAGGGTCAAATATCCCTCTA
>NC_139066.1:6344639-6352139 GCF_965140915.1 Aythya marila | reverse complement strand
TTTTTGCAGTTTTTGGCCGTGTTTTAGGCGGCCCACGGCTCAGTCTTTCACTTCACTTCGGAGCAGGACCCAGGACTTCTGTTCCCTCAACACCACGGGGCCGCCGCAGGGTGGCGGGGGGGAAGATCGCTGCCCTCCTCGTACCAGCTCCTCTCCGTTGGCTCCCTCCCGGTCACCTTGGCTAGAGGCCGTGGCACCCTGGATGCCCCGCGCACTCCCACCCCGCCCCAGAATTACCAGTGTAAACCTGGCTCCCAAGAGCCCTACCGGGCTTCTGCCCCCACCTGGAACATGCCGTGGGGAGTGGGCTTCAGAAAAATGACTTTAATGCAGCTTTCCTTAAGGCAGAATGACTAATTTTTATCCCCCCAAAATATTTTCTCTCTTTACCTCTTTGCTTTTCCTTTCTTTCGCAGAGAGAAAGAGAGAGGGAGGGAAGGAAGTAAAGAAAGAAAGAAGAAATAAAGTTAAAACGTTTGTGTTCTATTTGTCAGAGGAAACAAAGGCTGCACCTCTAGCTGGCAGCTGGCTGGCGCGGAGGGTGGCCGGGCCGAGGGCAGCGCGGCTCCCGGGCTGATCCCGGCCAGCGAGCGCCGCCCCGAGGCCACCGAGCCGCCGGCTCCGCTGCCGCCCGGAGCGGCAAAACGCCTAACGGGGGGTGGCCGGCAGGCAGTCCCAGCTAGTTTCTGCCGTGGACAAGTGGTTAAATACAGCCTCAGTCAGCGAACGGGAGATAACTTTTTAATAATTATTATTTATTGCTTATGGTTTATGCTTTTTTTACCGGAAATATAATGATTCAAGCTGTTTTTTTTTGTTTGTTTGTTTTTTTGTTTTTTTTTTTGTTTTTTTCCCCAAGGGGTGGTTAAGAAATATCACAGTGCAGTTTTCCTCGCATTGCTTTATATCTTTTGGTCTGATGGATAGCAAGAAAAAAAGAGAGAAAGAGCCCACACCGAGCTGTTTCCCATTCACATGCAGTCCAGTGAGGTGGAGAGGGAGGACAGAAGGAGGGACTAAGGCCATATTTTAATCTTTTTCCTATAACTGCGACAAGCACTTCCCGTTTGTAACGTGTTTTTCTTGGGAATATCTGCATGATTCCTAAGGAGCAAACACCAAATATTCCCAAAAGCTAACGCTGATGAATAGAAACTGTGAAAAACAGCTGCTATAAACACATTTTAATAAAAATATTGCTTTGTGAGCACCTAAGTAAGTCACACAGAATCCCGTAATGATATCTTGAGATTCAATGCCATTTCACTTAGATAATCTTTAATAGATTTTTCTATAATGTAATGGTGTATGCGTGTGTAATGGATATATACACATATATATACTGATATATGCTCACGCAAACACTTGAAATCCCTCCCATTCCAGCCTATTAATTATTTTAGCACTTATTCCCCTGACAAGCAGAAGTTATCTTATAGCTAAGACATCCATTTACTGTCTAAGAGCTCTAACTTGCCTTTGACGTCTAAATTTAAAATGTCTTTAAAACTTTAGCAACGTCCAGAAGGGGAAAAAAAGATCTCATTGCCTTAAAATATTATTCCAGCCAAGGAATTAAAGCTAATACATCACCTACTTTGATTTTTTCCTTTTTTTTTTCTTCCATTTTTTAAAATCAATTGTTATTTATTTTAAACCTGATCGTGAAATTAAATGGCACATGCAGTTTTGTTTTTCATGTTTAACTTGAGTGGTTTTCTTTATTTATGATTTCCATTTGCAGCTGGGGGAGGGCTTCATTTCCTTTTCAAGTTGCAACAGTGAAAGCTCTGTTATATATATATATTCCTCCTGTTTGATTTGTCTGAAAGAAAGAGCTTTTAGCAGAGCTTTTACTAATACGAGTTCAAGTCTGACTACGACTTTTGGTTTACAGATTGTACTGGTATAAAAAGTACAGTAGTGTGTCCTAGTGAGGTTTTTAAATCCTCTTTGCAGGAAATAGAAAATATTTAACAAATTGTAAATATATTGTAGATGTGATATATGTAAGTATACTAGATTGTACATATACATCCCTGCAAACACATCATATCTACAGACCACAGGAACGCGGTACTATAGGTTCCTAATTTAATATGTAAATATAACTGAAGTTTAATAGTAAACTTAAAATGCATTCCCTCCACAAGTTTGATTTAAACTTGAACCTGCGTATATTTGTGTACCAGAATGGTGAGAAAGAGAAAAACGGTGATTTGTGAAGTAATAGAAAAATCTATATTCATTTTAAGCTGTACCCCTTACCAAGACACGGAATCAGACGATCTGTTCTCCCCTCGGGCATTTAGAGACCTCTAACCTAACAACATAAAAGTAAAAACCCAAGCTGCACAACATTCTCGCCCAGTAGATTTTTTCCCCTTTCTATTATTTTTTAAATGTTTGTTTGTTTGTTTGTTTGTTTCCGGGGGGAAGGGGAGAGTTGTTCTTTGTGGGCTTGTTTGTTTTCTTATTCTGCCCTGTCTTTCTGCTCCCCGCCCGATGTGGTGTAAACTGTTTGAAGTTCAAAAACATGGCTAAGTTTTATTGTATTTCCGGTACAATAGATTTATATACCGTCCTATCCAGTCTTTTAAAGGCTTTTCAAATGAAATGAAGTTAAGTTTTAGACAAGTTTCTGGCTCCTGCGTGCATCTCTTGAACTCGGTGAATTTGCTTCTTCAATGAACTTTTAAGCTTCACTAAACATGCACTTTCGGGACAGCTGACTTATTGCCTTCTGTTTAGTTATTTAATCCACTTGAGGACAAAACCCGATTTTACAAGGTAAGACTTTGACTTTATTTTATATATTTATCTAAGTGTGTGTGTGTTTGTGACACGAAGGGACCTAACCTGATAATCTGGGGATGTTTGTTCCATTTTTGCCAAACGGGAACTTCTGTTCTTTCTGCCAAAATTCCACCGCAGATGTTGCTTGGAGCTCAGCAAGGCCCTCGGGGCCTGCACACCTTCTATCTTCTCTCCTTGGCTTTAATTCTTTTTCCTATCACCACCAAGTCATTACTCTATAACATGTTCTTCCAGCACATGGCGCACGTCGGAGGGAGGAAAGGACAAGTTAAGTTTCTCGGAGTTGTTATTTGCATCTATAAAATAGTCACAATTATGTTTTTTCTCATTTTACTTAATTTATATGTCCTTGGCTTCTTTTTTCTTTAAATGAATCACCTTATACATGCATTCAAGGGATGAGAATATGAATTAATAGCTGCATTATTATTATTATTATTATTATTATGGAACTCACGGCTTTGATTTCATTTTCTTCCCCGTGGAAAGTTTTCCAAACGTTAATGCTTTTAGATTAAATAATAATATTATCATCATAGTGTTTTAATATGAAGTCTTGATGAATCAGCTTGAAATCGAAAAGGATCCTCTAAAGTAGATTTCCAGAGGAGGTGGGGGAAGAACTTTGGGAATTTTTAGTCTTTTTTTATAGCCTCGATAATCGCTTGTTTCTCAAAGTCAATAGCATTTTACTGTTTCCTCTGGTCTATTTGTAAACTATTTGTAAAGTCCTGCAGGAGGGATCTGCTGTAGACACTGTACATAGGAAATCATTTGAATAGTTATTTCGTGAAATCGTAGGGGTTCGTCTTTGAAAAGATCCTTTTGTTGCTTTTGTTTCCTAGCAACTGTTTTCTATTATAAAAGTTCAGATTGCAGATGATGTCAAACAAAATGGCCGCCCAGGCGCCTTTCTCGGTAATTTTAGCCTTTGACCCAAGAATGAACTAGAACTGCTCTGTGAATTAGGTAGTTTCATGTTGTTGGGCTTTTAGTTTTAAACACAAGAACATCAAACTACCTGATTTACTCCAGTTATCCTCCTCGGTGTGTTGGCTGAGGGCAGCTGTGCGGGGAGGGGGCCGGCTTTATCCCCCCGCCCCGGACCGAACCGCAGCGGCACCGGGCGCGGAGCCTCCGCCCCCCGTCCCTGGCGCAGACCACGCCGCTGCCGGGCCCCAGCACCGGGCACCACCGGGCAGGGGTGCTAGTTTCTTTGTTTGAATCCCCGTTTCGGGGACCTTTTGCGAGACAGCGCAGCCACGACCCAAATAATAAAGAGCTTACTAAGGATCTAACTAGGCTACGACACCGCTCTTAGGCCCAAATCCCTCTCCCCAGAAGCAGGCAGTCCTGTGTTATCAAACCTCTCTGTGCAATGACGTGTGGCCGTCACGTAAAACGTATACATATAAAATATGCAAAATATACACACAGTTGTAAAGTAATTTAAGTGCTTCTTATTTTAGTAGCTGTGATCTACACCACTGTGTAAAAGGTAAAATGTGGGTTTAGGGAATGCCAAAGAACTGTGACCAGTTGATGAGTTTAATTGTCCCCATTGATAAAGTAAGTTTATTAAAGGCCCTGCTGCACATCTCCGTAGAGCTTCACTTTTGTCATTTCGCTTGCAATGCTATAGGAACCAGGACAGCGAGCAGGTCTCTATGGCTTCTCCTATTGAGGTAAAAACACACGACTTAGCCGTACTTGTTGGATATTGAATTCAATGTCAAATTTGGTCTCTGAGGATCTCCTGCATCTCGCAGGAAACATGTCTACGTCTTCAGAGACTAACTGTATAAAGCCACGGTCTGTAGGCACGCACCCACGCACAGGCGTGTGTCAACTGCTCACTGCTGAGCGCTCAGCGCTCTGAAAGCTCATCTCTGCACCCCAAATGCACCGTCTTTAGACAAACTTAAGCTAGAAGCACGCCTGTGAAATTCACTTAATGAAAGGGCTCAGATGGTATCAGAAATGTCCACCGACACTTTTTCCACATCCTTCCATATTTCAGTGTAGCATGTGGGAATATGCTTATTTTATTGTATTTTATTTCAAACAAACAAAAGAAAAAATCAGTGTGAATGTGAGAAAAAGTGAGTGCAGAGAGCTTTGCGTGTCAACTTGTGTGGTTGGATGAAGTCTAACCATTCCTTATGGACCCATCTACTTTCTACAGACTGGAAGCTCATAGAGTCGTGTGTGTGTGTTACCACTCGGCTCGTGGAAGCAATTTTCCCTGCACTGGTGTTTAAAATATCCATAAAAACAAGTTTAACATGGTCCAGGCCACGGCTAAATAAGCTTGCGACTGCATGTCCCTTCGAGGTTTGAAGAATTAAACTTTGAAACGATATCCAGGGTCTAAACCACCATCTGCTGCTACATTCCGTGGCCGATGGATTACTTGGGAATTTAATTTTTTTCTCTCTCTCTCCTTTTTTTTTTTTTTTTTTTTTTTTTTTCCATTCTGAGTGTTAAGACACAACGAAAACAAACAAACAAAAAATCTATAGGTTGTAGTCCGGTGTGTGCTTATTCCCGAAGCTGGTGATTGCAGTGCACATATTGCCTATCTCTCCTATTAAACAAACAGCCACTCCAAGGGGAGGAGAGGGAAAGTCAAACAGCATAAAATAGCGCGGAGTTTTTTACCTAATTCAGCAGCGCTGTGACTAGTTCCTTGGAAACAACGTGCTACTTGTGCCCTGACTCAAAGCCCTTAAACGGAAAAGGACAATCTGGGAAAGTTAATCATAAACTATTCGGTAATAATGTCCCCACAGGCAACCACTAACCTGCCTTGTAAATGTCTGGGCTTCTGATTTTGATCTCCCTCCTACCCACGTAAATACAGGAAGTAAGGACCAGGGAGGAGAATGGGGACACAGAGCTGGGACAGATCAGAATCAGGCCCAGGGGGGTCTGCATTACTGCCTGAAATCGGGAACTGGGACTCATTTCCCCAGGCTTTGGGAAAGAACTAGGGAGAGGAGGGTGCGGTAGGCTGGTCCCGCTTGTCCCACAGGCTACTTCTGGAGAGGTTTGTTTCTCTTTTCCGAATTAGAAAGATAAGAACGACCTTACCTGAAGAAGGAGCTGTGTGGGGATAGCTAAAAAAATCCTCCGCGTATTAATTGTCTCTTTTGAGACATGGTACACGTTTCTGCTCTGAGAGACAATGAGTAACTGTGGTTAATGTAACAAATTTCCCCCAAATTGCTCTCCTGACAAGGTCCAGTATGCCTGATATTACCCGACTCAGGATGAGTTTTAATTATGGGCAAAAGTGTAGTGAAAAGAGCCTACCTATAAGAAACTCCACCTTTTATTTTCCTGAGGCTCAAGGTACGGATTTTACTGGAACTCTTCCATCAGTACTTAGTTCTTGTACCTGTACTTCTACTTTCACACCCTCCTCCCCCGCCTGAGGTAGGAGTGGTAGATATCTCACCCCGATGGGCTGTTATTTCCCTTCCTTCCAGATGAATGCAGTTTGGAAGATTTTTCGGGGGGCTCCAGTTACATTGTGGTGACCCCAAAGTAGATCCCGGTCTCAGGGAAGGGGAATGAGCAGCAGTTGCACCAGCAGCTCCCGGGGTGTAAAACGTGCGGCAGCAGGAGCGAGGCAGGCGTCCAGCTATTTTATGGGGTTTGAATATTATTTCAATGAGGGAGGCGGGGGGGGGGGGGGGGGGGGGGGGAGTTAGTCTAGTAGCCAGAAAGTGGGTTCCCGAACACAACAATCAAACTTTATTTTAACTTTCCTCCACCTTCCCGTTTCAAAAGCACATACGCTTTTACTTTACAGGGGATCTAAATGCTTTATTAACTGCTGAGATTACAAACCTCATTTGAAATGGTGTTTTAGCCAGAGTGTACTTTTGGGTCTTGGAAAATTTCCAACATGTGTAACTTGTTTTTGCTTCTCTTCAGACAAGGAATTCCGTCCCCCCTCTCGACGCTCCCCCAACACACACACACGCTCCCTTTACGGATTTTTAACAGACGGCAGCATTCAAACTGAGAGCCAGCACAGGAAATGGCAAAGGTAGATCTTTCTGCTTTTAGGCTACAGAAACTTATTTCACTTTTTTTTTTTTCTTTTTTTTTTTTTTTTTTTTTTTTTTTTTCCGGAGGCTCTACTCTTCAAGAGAGATTTTTTTGTTGCATTCTCATGAGTTTGTAAGGGTATGTGACTAACGTTTCTTTCTCTTAGACCCATGTAAAAGTATCATACATAAATTATTTGCTTTATGTAGTTTTTATTTCTGTTTCCTGGCTCTAAAAGGTTGTTGTTGTTGTTATTATTATTATTAATATTATTATTACTGAATGTTTTTATGGCCTAAAATAAACGCTCATCCCTTAAAAAGCTGGGTAACCTCTGAATCTGGTCTCCAGACTCTCTATAGCCATGAAGTTCACGCTCAGCTTTTATCCTCTCTAGCTTATCCTTATCGACTTCAAAAACCAAACTGAAAAGCATAGTGAAAGCACTGCCGAAAGTAATGCACATTACACACCGATGACACGTTGGCCTCTGATTCTTAAGATTCTGATAGAACCCACCTAGTTCTGTCCTGTCCTCAGTGCAGGAGAAAGCTGCAGCCCCCAGTCTCCTCCACCTTCTTCATATCAGTGATAAAGAGGCAAAATTATCTGGAAGAAGGTGCC